>NC_045443.1:75725834-75794811 GCF_002776525.5 Piliocolobus tephrosceles
AGAATGATGGTTTCCAGCTGCATCCATGTCCCTACAAAGGACACAAAGTCATCCTTTTTTATGGCTGCATAGTATTCCATGGTGTATATGTGCCACATTTTCTTAATCCAGTCTGTCACTGATGGACATTTGGGTTGATTCCAAGTCTTTGCTATTGTGAATACTGCTGCAATAAACATACGTGTGCATGTGTCTTTATAGCAGCATGATTTATAATCCTTTGGGTATATACCCAGTAGTGGGATGGCTGGGTCATATGGTTCATCTAGTTCTAGATCCTTGAGGAATCGCCATACTGTTTTCCATAATGGTTGAACTAGTTTACAATCCCACCAACAGTGTAAAAGTGTTCCTATTTCTCCACATCCTCTTCAGCACCTGTTGTTTCCTGACTTTTGAATGATTGCCATTCTAACTGGTGTGAGATGGTATCTCATTGTGGTTTTGATTTGCATTTCTCTGATGGCCAGTGATGATGAGCATTTTTTCATGTGTCTGTTGGCTGTATGAATGTCTTCTAGACCTAATACCATAAAAACCCTAGAAGGAAACCTAGATAATACCATTCAGGACATAGGCATGGGCAAGGACTTCATGTCTAAAACACCAAAAGCAACGGCAGCAAAAGCCAAAATTAACAAATGGGATCTAATTAAACTAAAGAGCTTCTGCACAGCAAAAGAAACTACCATCAGAGTGAACAGGCAACCTACAGAATGGGAGAAAATTTTTGCAATCTACTCATCTGACAAAGGGCTAATATCCAGAATCTACAAAGAACTCAAACAAATGTACAAGAAAAAAACAAACAACCCCATCAAAAAGTGGGCAAAGGATATAAACAGACATTTCTCAAAAGTAGACTTTTTTAGAACCTAATCTCAGAAAGGACCTTCTCAATACTTTCCTATATTCTATTTGTTAGAAACAATTCAATAAGTCTATTGAATTATTGCGGGAAGAGACACCAAGGTAAAAAAAAAACCAAGAAGCAGGGTATTGGCAGTCAACAGAGGCTGCCATCTAGAGCTTAGGAATCACGTTAAAGTAGATGTCATCTAATAAATCAGTTTTACAAATTCATGGAATGGGCAATAAGCAAGATTCTCCTCTGACCTATATAAACAACGGTATGATTGACAAATGCAACAGTGTTCTGGACCTGGTTGTGGAATTACAGTCACAAAACTCTCTATGAATAGATGATTATCATTAGTCAACTAAGCTAGTGTTTTTCAGTCAAGGATCCATAAAATGTTGGGCTTTACATAAATACTTTTAGCAAATACTAAAAGCAAAATTCTTTGCTTTTAGAAACATTGAGGCTAGATAGTCTACTGGAATTGGGAAATTAGATCATACATATGATTATAAAATTTGAAATATCCAGGTAAGAAAAATTATGATTCATAAAATCTACTCTTTTTTTTTTTTTTTTTTTTTTTGAGACGGAGTCTGGCTCTGTCACCCAGGCTGGAGTGCAGCGGCCGGATCTCAGCTCACTGCAAGCTCCGCCTCCCGGGTTTACGCCATTCTCCTGCCTCAGCCTCCGGAGTAGCTGGGACTACAGGCGTCCGCCACATCGCCCGGCTAGTTTTTGGTATTTTTTAGTAGAGACGGGGTTTCACCGTGTTAGCCAGGATGGTCTCGATCTCCTGACCTCGTGATCCGCCCGTCTCGGCCTCCCAAAGTGCTGGGATTACAGGTTTGAGCCACCGCGCCCGGCCTAAATCTACTCTTTTATTGGCCTTTCAGACAGTTACATCCAAAAAAATTCTGTTAAGTGAATCTCTATATGAATGAATAAATGGAACTTACTCATTTGCCTATTATGCATCCCAGTAGGATGGATATCATTTAGAATTCTTATGTCTGGCATCAGTCATCTGAAGAATGAGGTTTTTCTTGAATTGAAACTAATTCTAGCTGCTATGTACTCTTACAGATTTTGCAGGGGCTGGAATATCTAGTAATTGGCTCTGAGGTTTTTTTTTTTTAAGTATTTTTATTTAAAATAAATACAGATTTTTCTCTCTGCATTCCTATAAGTTATCTTCCAAATTTATTGATATTTGGGTTGCATTTGAATAACAAAAAAATTTTCCTTGAATTGTGAATAAGTTTGCATCCAGTCCTCAATGCATAGAAATAATTATTCTATTACATGGTTTCCCAATGATTGATGACATTGTGAAGTTAGATTTTCACTTTCCAGTGCAAAATCAATTTTTCAACTAGAGTAACCTGTAACTGGAATGAGTTTGGAAAAATCTTTTCTGGTTTCGTGCTGAGATTCCATTAGCTGCATTTAGAGATTGCTATATACATAGATGCACCGTACCAAGGATTGCTGCTTTTTGTAGTTGCCCCAAAGCATTTAGTGGCATAAAGTTTGAATGGGTGTCCTGAAATTACAGGCTTTGGAGAGCCTAGGACAAATGTTATAGTGTCAATTAGTGTAGATTTCTTCAAATCTGTAAGCTTATTTCTCCAGAGTAGATATTTTGCTTGAGGAACTTCCAGAAATAATAGGATATGGATTCTCCAACTAAAAGTGCTCCTAAAATGTCTATGTGGAAAGGAAGCTAACACATTTATTATTGGGTTTTTTTTTTTTTTATATATTCAACAAAGCCCAAGGAAAATATATGTAGCACACTTCCAAAACTAAAGAGAAATCAACATTAAATTTTATTTGAAAGTTGCAATATGTTAATAGAAATAATTTGATTTATACTGTAGCTGTGTGAATTGTTTCATTTAAGAAATATTCAAAACTGAGTCAATCAAGAGTTTTGAAGTAATATTGATAGTAACATTTATAATTCCCATGAAAAATATTTAAGGAGTGAAATCTTAAATATCTATGGTTATGATAAAATCATTTATACAGTATTTTTTCAATCTCTTTTCTAGCCTATATCTTTTTGTCTCTGTCCACATAACACTAAAATGTGTTTCAAAGCAAAATACTTCATCAGTGTTACCCATTGCTTTGTAGATGTTTTCCACAAAATTTCTTGAAATCGCCACTATTCATTCCATATATTCTCACTGAGAATGCTTACAAAATTCTTCTGAAGTTGACAAAAGGGAAGTCAATTTAGTACCTCTTGGGGAAAAAATAATCTAGTGCAAAGCAGGCAATGTGAAGGGAAACTTGTGAAGAAATAATGTTAAAATATCCAGAGGTGAGAGCAGAGAAAAAATTGTATATGACCTTGCATTATCCATCCAACTACAGCAGGGCTGGACATAATGCCATTGAGATTTCCCACTGGATACAACTCTATCATATTACCTATTAGGGAGGTGACAGACTTTCTGCTTATGTTGCCCTTGTGAGAAATCCCCTAGAGTATTAAATTCAGTCCAGGACAACTCCATACTAGATAATAGAAAGACTGAAGGGGGTTTTAAGAAAAACAACATACTGTAGGAAATATCATAGAATCACAGGGCTGAAAGAGACCCCGAAACGTCATCTAATCTCCCAGCCTGCCTCTGGGCATGATTTAAACCATTGAATCTCCTTTGAGAAAGGAAAGTGTGGCCAGGTGCAGTGGCTCACACCTGTAATCCCAGCACTTTGGGAGGCCAAGGTGGGTGGATCACCTGAGGTCAGGAGTTTGAGAACAGCCTGACCAACATGGTGAAACTCCATCTCTACTAAAAATACAAAAACTAGCCGGGTGTGGTGGCGGGTGCCTGTAATCCCAGCTACTTGGGAGGCTGAGGCATGAGAATAGCTTGAGCTCGGGAGGTGGAGTTTGCAGTGAGCCGAGATGGCACCACTGCACTCCAGCCTAGGTTACAGAGTGAGACTCCATCTCAAAAAAACAAAACAAAACAAACAAACAAACAAACAAAAAAAAAAACGGAGAAAGGAAAGTGTACAAAATTTCTACTGTTTTAATATCGCAGATATATATTTGGGACATTTAACCTAGACTCATCAGACCATAAATCTTGCTGGAAACTTTTTTTTTTCCTAATTGCAGAAAAGTATACAAATTTTAGGTTTAAATTCTATAATTTTTTACAAATACAGCTGTGGAATTACAACCTAAATAAAAATATACAACATTTCTAGCTTTCCAGACGCCTCCCACAGTTCCCTATAAGTCAATATCTACCCTACATGCACACTCAACATAGCTACTGTTTTTATTATTATACTTTTTATTACTATGCTTAACTATTTTCTCCTACATTTGAACTTCATATAAACAAAATTATGTATGTTTGTGGGTGTTTCTGGTTTTCTTTGGTCAATATTACATAATTTAGCCCAGAATAAAAGTTTGTTCTTTTTTGTTATGAGACTCCATTGTAAATATATCACTATTTACCTATTTTACTGTAGACAGACTTTTCTGCTTTGTCTAATATCAGTATCGTTGTTTTGAGGATTTCTGTAGATACATTTGGTAAATGTATTTAAGGATTTCTGTTGGTTGGGAAAATATCTAGGAGTGGAATTGCTAGGTTATAGAGTATGTGTCTGATTTCCTTTAGTAGTGCCATCAAACTCTCAGTTTACCTTGTTACTCTCAGTGTGTAAGAATTTCTATTGCTTCACAGTCTTGCCACTACTTGGCATTGTAAGGTATTTTTTTTAATTGTAACCATTCTGGCAGAAGTGTAATGGTATTCACTGAGGTTCTAACTAGTACTTTCTTGATGATTAATGAAGTTTACTAGCCTTTTATATCCTTATTGGATATTTTGATATTTTCTTCCAAAATACTTACCTATTCATGATTTCTGCCATGTTAAATTGTACAATAAGAAAAAATATATATATATATAATGCATGTGTGTATATGTTTTGAGATATGTCATCTTTAAGACAGATAATCCAAGTTTGCATTGCCTTGCATATCAGTCTATGATAGCTGGGCTAAAAAAAGAGAATGGAAAACCTCATGAGGATATATTTACAGGGAAAACTTGAAATTGATGTACAGCACTTATAGATACATTATGTTGATTAAAATTTAATTTGGCTATATGAATTTTAGCTACCAAAAAAGTAATCTTATTAATTGGGCAGGAATTAAAGAACACAGGTTTCATTGAACAGCTAGTTACTATCTGGCACACAATAAAAAACATTTTAAAGAAAAGGCTGTTTTTGAAAGCAAGGCATCTCAGTGTCGTAATTGAATCAACTTAACCTGGTAACATAAGTTTAGAACGTCTCTCTGTTAGAATATTAAAAAAATACTATTATGCTTCTATAAAACCATTTAAGATTTTGATATTTAAAATACATATTTAATAAATCCATTCAGTCTAACCTTTTTTTACATTGAATTTTTTTTCATATAAATCATTCCTGTATTGATTTCTCAGTCTTTCACAGAATCCCAGAGGTGAAAAAGACCACATTGGCCAATCCTTAGCCAATACCTAAATCCCTTCCAGCTGGTTAAACTCATTTTTAATTCTGAAGCTATTCTCCAAGTTTCTAGTCATTTCATCAGCAAACTTAATTAACAGAGACTCTATTCAATCTATTGACTCATGAGGCCAGCTTAACAAAATTAATAAATATATAATTTGGCTGACTGCACAGGGAGGTGAAAGACGTGGGAGTACTGTGCATTACCTCAATGCCTATAATTCCTTTCACAACATTACCAAGCAACATTAGATAATCCTAAATTTACTTTGCTGTGAAAAAAATGTGTAGTTACAACAGCATGCTATTGAGAGATCAAAAGTAAAATATTGTACTCGTAAATTAAAATGTGCTAGGTGGACAAATTAACATTTCGAATGAACTAACTACAGGAAGCAAATTTGGTAACTTTGGCAACTTTATGAAAGTCTTCTTGAAACTGTACTGTTTTTGGAAAAGTTTCTCTAGTAATAATAGTGACCAAGCTGCTAATCTTGGGTGGTAATATTTGTATAAACTGCAATATTAAAGACATTCTCTAGGGTTGGGCAGTCTATAGACATTTGGTTCTAACCATTCTAATCACAACACAGAGAAAAATAAGTTTAAATATGTATTATATAATGTTTGGAATTTAAGTATAACAAAGGTAGCATTGAAAAGATCTGACCCCCAGTTATTAGACAGATTGAGTGACTTTATTCATATTGATGAATGTGTGCTCCTTTGTCATTACCAGCATAATAGTTTTCATAGTTCATACCATATCTGGTGAAGATCACCAAGTAATCAGTTGCATGTGATCAATTGCATGCCTCTTTTCCCAAAGGAGGCACAATAAAAACCATACAATAATTGATAAGATTTGTTGAGAATTACCAATAATCCAAATTGTGATTATGAAGAAAGCCTCATAAACTTTTAAGTTTTTTATTGTTAAAGTGAGGTTTTGGTGCCTTCAAAGGTGGCTTTCACAGACACAAAAAAATTATTCAAATCAAATTTGATCCTAAATATTTATAGTTGATTTAATAAAGAAGCTAGTTTTTTTCTTAAGATTTTAAGCATAGCTTATAAATATTGCTATTTTGATTGTAAGTCTAGCAAATATGAACAATCATTTTTAAGGGGAATTTTGATTGACATTTGATCCTTTTCATAAATTTATAACATTAATTAACTTTAAGTATTTTAAACTGTAATTATAAACTTTAAAACATTAAATTTCTTCTTTATGTACTTCAGTTACCTAAGTAACAAATATTCTCATTTATTCCAATTAGTTTAAGAGTATCTCCAGAAGGGAGTAAGTATGTCAGGGTTATTTTCTTAGTTTAACTGATGAGGCTTATCAATCAAAAATCTAATGTAATCCAGGGCTACAAACTGGGGATGCTCAGAACTCGGGTGTCTTTTGTAGTATGTGCATGATAATTATGGACAATTAAATGAAATTCACCAGAAGATTTTATAGAAAAAAAGAGAAACGTATTGTTTATAGAGCACAATACCACAATAACAACAGCCAAATAGCAAATAAAAACTGCTTGAACCTTATTTTAAGGTTAGCTGTAGAACTACATAAGGAGGTTACATTCTAGACTCGTAAATGAGCATATTTTCTTAGGTCGTTATTACTCTAGATATAATTAAACTATTGTAGAAATGATCAGATTGTTTTGGGTCAGAAAGAGGCAGCAAAACTGAAAAACATTCTTACTAAATAATGCTATTTAATTACAATTTGAATGTGGTGGGAAATATTTATGTAAAATTAAATGACAAACTATGGTGAATTTGCCTGTATTTTATGGTTGGATTATATCAATGTTGTGGTCTGAAGGTTTGTGTCTCCCCAAAAGTCATAGTTGAAACCTAATTATCAACGTGATGGTATTAGGAGGCAGTGTCTTTTGGAGGTGATTAAGTCACAAGGGCAGAGTCCTTATGAGTTGGATTAGTGCCCATATAAAAGAGGCCCCAGAGAGCTGCTTTTCTCCTTCCATCATGTGAACATAAGGCAAGAAGGTGCCCTCTATGCGCCAGGAGATGGGCCTTCAACAAACACTGATTTTGTTAAGTCCTTTATTTTGGACTTCCCAGTCTCCAGAACTGTGAGAAATAAATTTCAGCTGCTTATAAGCTACACAGTTGATGTATTTTGTTGTAGTATCAATAGGCTAAGACCAATATTAATATGAATTATTTGTCCATTATGTTAGGTTTTGATATGTTTTAACAATGATATCTGTGAAAACATGAAAACTTACAGAATGAGAGGATATATTACTCGGTAAAGAAAAACATGGGATATATAATAATTTATTGATTCTTCAAAAGGCTCATTTGTTGAGAAAAATAGAGGTAAAATTTGTATGAAAAAAGACTGAATGGTAACTCACATTAAGATTATTGTACACACGGCAGGGCGCGGTGGCTCAAGCCTGTAATCCCAGCACTTTGGGAGGCCGAGACGGGCGGATCACGAGGTCAGGAGATCGAGACCATCCTGGCTAACACGGTGAAACCCCGTCTTTACTAAAAAATACAAAAAAACTAGCCGGGCGAGGTGGCGGGCGCCTGTAGTCCCAGCTACTCTGGAGGCTGAGGCAGGAGAATGGCGGGAACCCGGGAGACGGAGCTTGCAGTGAGCTGAGATCTGGCCACTGCACTCCAGCCTGGGCGACAGAGCGAGACTCCGTCTCAAAAAAAAAAAAAAAAAAAAAAAAAAAAAGATTATTGTACACACTATTTATTTTTCTTCAATATTGTTTGGCTATTTTTCTCCCTGCATCTTCACATCATTTAAAAAATCAGTTTGTCAAATGCAAAGAAAAATTTCATTGACACTATATACAACTTTGGCAGAAATTAATATTATATTATTGAGTGTTCCAATGCATAAAATTCTGTTAAACTATTTATGAATTACTTATATATCACAATAAGGTTTTATAGTTTTGTGTGTACATTTATTTTCTGTATTTTGATTTTTTGTGTGTGGTTTATGCTTTGGAGCTAGCCTACTAACCTATCTTCCAGCGAATCCTTCCTTGAGCTATGTCTAATGTGCTGTCAAATTCATGAGTTATTTATTTTTGATATTTCATTTATTGTATTCTTCAGTTCTGGATTTTCCAAGGTTTTCACATAATTCTGCTTTGTAGATCCCAGGTATATGCTGACTTAACCTTATATATCTCAGTTTTCTTTAATATATTAACCATAGCTATTTTGAAGTCCATGCTTGATATCTCCAACATTGGAATCTCCTATAGGTGTCTTTCTTTTTTACTTCTGTTTGCGGTAATTTGGCATTTTCGGCTGATGCGTCAGGCAGTGTTTGATTGAATGCTGCCTATCATATATAAAAGGTTACATACATAATTTGAGTATTTTGAAGATGTTATCTTTCTTCAGTGGGGAATTTCCCTTTCCTCTGGCAGTAGTTAGACTTGGAGAATATTATGTAAGCCAAACATAGATTAAATTTATTTGAGGTTGAGTTTGTCATTGTAAAGACTCTCTATTCCTGGCTCTCTGTTAATTCTCTGGTGTAACCTTTCAAGCATCTCAACTGAAAATTTGGAGATTTTCCCATGCCCTTACCTCACTGATAGTCTCTATTTTTTTTTTTCTTCCAAGCCCCTTGAAATTGCTAAAAGCTACTCAGTGGTGCATATATCACTAATGTGCTCACAAATGCTTCAAGGACAAAAGATGTACTAAGTGTCAGATTGTCCCCCTGCATTTTTCTTTAAGACCTTGGCTATAAGTTTGGATATCTTCGTAGCTATCCCATGCCTTCAAACTGATGTTTTTAATACATATTCAACATTTTTTTATGTTGTTATTGGTGAAGGGGTTGTACTGATATAAGCTAGTTTATTATAGCCAGAATTAGAAGTGGCACTCTTCCCTCTTCATTTGAAAAAAGTCTTTAGAGAATATTTACATGAGATAGTCAAAGTGACTAAGCAATGAATCCTAGACACTCTTAGCAACTTTTTGCAGCTTCACTAACAAGAAGATGCACATTAAAATTTCCTTTAGTGATCATCTGTTTTATGCCACCTTTTTGATAGTGCTCTGAGTATTTCTCCTCTGTGATCACATTAACCTGCTCATCAACTGGTAAAAATCTCTTGCCATTTTTTCCCATATACTAAAATTATACTATGTCTAAAGTGACATTACTTTTAAGGAATACTATGTTCTATATCACAATATAAAGAAAAAATGCTATCAATTATAATTGTAAGGTGACAAAGATTGTTTAAATGCTTCTTGATTTCAAAAATGGAAATATATTAACATAAAACTACATAAAATAAAATTTAAAATAGTAAGAAACAGTTTTTTAAGATTAAACTTGATATCCCAAAATATTGGCCAAGGAGAAAATTTGCCTGTCATAACAATCTGATATATAATGTGGGATTTTCTCCAGTCATTCCTGCAGTTGGTAGGCATATTAAAAAGTACATTAATTAGTGGAAGATGTAAGAAACTTTGAAAAAATATTTTATAATAATTAATATAAAATGTTTTTATTTAAAAATATGTGAACACAGACATATTGCATAATAGAGTACACAATTTTTTTTAACATGGCATACGAAAAGTTATTTTGTGAATGATATGAGAATTACTAATTGTGAGTAATGGATAAATTTTGCATCCTTTTACCAATTCTTCAAAGTAGAAGTCCTTTAATATATATTGAGTGCTGGATAGCTAAATGTTATTATATTACTGATAAGTGAAAATTTTCTGAAAGAGGAAAAAAGGACATTGTAAACCTGCATATATATTTTCAGTTTCTGAGTCTCCTTAATTCAAGTATGTAGTGTCACTGTGTGAAGCAGTGAGATGAACACTTAAATTACAGTTCTCCCCTGGTACTGATGATACAGCTCAAGATGTATAACACATAATAATTGGAGAATCAAGAGAGTAAATATCTCACTTAAACATATATGATACGGGGCATAATGGGAAGAAGGAGATGACAAGACTATCCAGAGATCACATATTGAGAGAGAGGGGGAAGGTGGAAAGCTTTTTTTAACAGCCAGCTTTTGGGGAAACTCTCATGGGAACGGATAGAGTGGCAGAACTCATTCATTACTGTGAGGATGTCACCAAGCCATTCATGAGGGATCTATCACCATCATCCAAAGAGTTCCCATTAGGCCTCACCTCCAAAACTGGGGATCAAATTTCAACATGAGATTTGGAGGATCAAATATCCAAAGTATAGCGATGATATACTGCAGGCGTCTTCTGAGACTTGTTGGTAATTGAATTCTTCCCATGTAGTAACAAAGCTTTTGTTCAAAGAACCATGCAATACTGCTGAAAATTTGTTATCCTCATCTGTGGCTTCATCATAAGAACTAATATTTATTTATTAAGGGTTTTATAAGTATTAGATATACTTTAATGTGCTTTCTATGTAGGAACTCATTTGTTGTCCACCACAGTCCAGTTAAATAGGCTCCCCCACTTCTTATACCATTTAACAGATAAGTAAATAGGCTGCAAGCATTGAAATACGTTGTTTCTATTCATACAAACAGACAATAGCGAAGCTGTGATTCAAAGGATAAGTCCAGAACCTGAATTGAGAACCTGTGTTCTAAGTTGCTACTCAAGCGCAGCCCACTAACCATAAGTGACTGTGTTATCTTTAGAGCATGTTGGAAATGCAAACATGTTAGGTCTCACCCAGATCTGAATGTTATCAACATTGGCAGGTGATTTATAGGCATGTAAAAATTTGAGAAGTACTGCACACTGCTTCTGCACCCAAGGCGGTTTTTGTTTTTGTTTTTTTTGGCAGGGGGAGCTGTGGGGAGGTAGTTCATTCTGTGTTAAAAGTCCAAATTGCCTTATGTTCCTAAGACCTTTGTTACATGTAGTTTCTCAGTTATGGACAGTACAATCGATAAATGTAAGCAAAAATTTAAAAACTCACTTTGGATATTTTGCCTGCACAGTAACATGTTTGTCATGCTTCTGCTTTATCCATTCAAGTAGGGGCACAAGAATTGGAGGTTATACAGCTCAAGAGATACATGACCAAAAAATATACCACTGCTGTGTTTCCCAGAGGATGAGAAAAATATCACTGGATGTAAGAGAAGTATTTAAGGTGGTAGATGGACAATGGGTCACACAGCAATGACAAAGCATAACTCCATTTTAAATTATCTCTCAATCCTCTAATTAACCAAGATCAAGTATTTTTGATACTGTTTATTGCTCTTAACATTTTTCTCTCACTGCACTTTATAAATGGACACAGAGAAATGGCTTTAGCACAGGCAATTGTAACAAAGCAGGAGTAGGAATTTTTGTTTTTGTTCCATTTTTACTTCTAATGGCTTTATGTTGATAAAGTACATTAGATTTAAAACTTCCTTTAAAATACATTTTAAGTAAATACATTTGTCAAGTAAAATAATCAAGATACATGCACATGGCCAAAACTGTGATGGATGTATGTTAATACTGAAGATTAACATCACTGATGTGTAGAGTTAGTTTTTTAAATCGTAGAGAGCTAAACACATGAATGCAAGAATTTTAAAGAGTTTTAAGCAAGTTTAAGAATCCTTTACAATTGATAGCTCTTTTATTACCCTTTATTTATAGTAGTGTGTTAGCTGAATGCCCTTGTAGGAGGGGAAAGGCTCTGGGTCATCCTGTGACTCTGGACACTTCCTCCCACCACCATGACACCTGGCTGGAGGGAGGAACACAATGTTGTTAGTTGCAATTAGGACGCATATTTCCTTTTGACAGGAGCACAGATTGCCCCTCTCTGGGAAGATCCCTAAAGACAGAAGCTAGTGAGTGCTCTGCCTCAGCCCTGCTATATTCCTGACCTTGTCCCTTTTGGAGGAGGACCAAGAAATTCCAGGATACATGACATAAGAGGTACAGGATACATGACATAAGACCTTTTGTTAAAAAGTCTATACAAACATTAATGACATATGTCAGTATTATTAAGGAAAAATTATCTTTGCCATACTTTGGTACTAAATAGAACAAGGGGAAATTTGGATTTTTAACTCATAATCTTTTTCTTTTTTTAATCCAGTGCACATTTAAATAACAACTAACTCCTCCTGAGAGTCACTAAGATCTATAAATCACTATATTTTTTGATGCTGAGGAAAAGAAAAGATTACCTCTAAGTGCTTCAAATCCCAGCAGTGTCTTTAATGAACCAAGTGTGTTTTAAATCAATACTTAAGCTGTGAGGTTTGTATTTTTTTTTATGGTGTTGCTTTTAGATTTTTTTTTTATGGTGTTGCTTTTAGATTTCTGTGCCTACAAAGAGATAATAGCAAATGTCATGCTTGAAGAAAGGAAGTGACTTCGATGCCACAAATCAATAGGAAGCATTGTTCAGCTAAATATGGCAGATAAAAGTGAAAACATATCCAATTTTCCAATCTCAACGAAATCACCATTATGATATATCATGTGCAGTTGGACATTAGAAACAGTAGCCTCTGAGCCTGGAGCTTTAGGATGTTTATAGAAATCTTTTCAGGCTAATAACAGTTGTGTACAATGCATTCCGAAACCTTAAACCTGTCTTTAATTGTTAATCTCTTTTATGTGTAGACAATATTATTGTGTACAAAGTGCTTTTACCTCCCATTATATTGTTTAAGTCTCAGAATAACCCTGACAGGCAGGCAAAGTGGGTTTTTACTATATTCATCCTACAGATGGAAAATGGGAGCCTCAAAAATAATCAATTAGCCTAAGGTCATGCAAAGTGGTGGCAGAGCACTATGGGTGCATAATTCATGTAGAGTGTGAGGAGAGAGAATCTGTCTGTACTTCCTAGTCAAAAGCTTCTCAAGGTTATATTAAAGGGAAGGCTCTAAAAAAAGGTTGCACTCAATTTCAAATAAAGAACTAATTAGATGCAAATTAAACTCTTTAAATCTAATTTAATCAATATTAATTTATTCAACTAATATTTATTGTGTGTCTACTGTATGCTAGTCATGCTTCTGACACTGAGAATAGAATAAAATCCAAGAGAGTAGTGATCCCTGAGTTTGGGAAATTTGTAGTCTATGGTTAAGAATTTTTCCTAAATGTTTATATCTAGACTTCCAATTGAGTGGTTTGGCATTATGCATTCATTTTTTTGTTATATTTTATTTTTAATAGACACATAATTGTACATATTTATGGAGTACAGTGTGATGTTTCAACATAAGTATACATTGTATGATAATCAAGTCACGGTATTTAGCATCTCCATTACATCAAATATAGATCATTTCCTTGTGGTGAGAACATTTCAAATTCTCTCTTCTAGTTATTTTGGATTATACAATATTAACTGTGGTCACCCTCCTGTGCAATAAAACACCAGGATGTATTCCTCCTATTTAACTTATACTCATTAAACAATTTTTTCCCCGTTCCCAACATACCCCCGCAGTGCATTCTGCCTTACCCCTGGTAACCACTATTCTACTCTATTCTTCTTTGAGATCAGCTCTTCTAGGTTACACAAATGCATGAGATCATGGGTTATTTCTCTTTCTGTGCCTGGTTTATTTCACTTAATGTAATGTCCTGTAGGTTCATTCATGTTGCCACAAACGACAGTATTTCATTTTTTTCCTCTGGCTGAATAGCATTCCATGTTGTTTCTGTTGTATGTAAATATTGTGTATATTTATCATATTTTCTTTATCCATTCGTCCACTGGTGGACATTAGGTTGATTTCATACGTTGGCTATTTCATACCTTGCTGCAGTAAACAAGGATGTGCAGATGTCTCTTCAACATAATTTTATTTTCTTTGGATAAATATTCAGTAGTGAGACTGCTGGATCATATGATAGTTCTATTTTTAATTTTTTTGAGGAATTTCCATACTATTTTCCATAATAACTATACTAATTTACATTTCCACCAATAGTGTATGAGGATTCTCATTTCTCCACATCCATGGCCACATTTGTTACTGTCTTTTTGATAATAACCATTCTAATTTCAGGGAGGTGATATTTCATTGTGGTTTTGATTTGCATTTCTCTGATTATTAGTGATGGTGAGCATTTTTTCATGTACCTTTTGGTCATTTGTATATCTTCTTTTAAGAAATGTCTATTCAGGTTTTTTTGTGCTTTTTTAAATTTGATATTTAAATTTTTTGCTACTGAGTTGAGTTTCTTATATATTCTGGATATTAACCCCTTGTATACATAGCTTGCAAACATTGTCTCCCATTCTGTGGGTTGTCTCTTTACTCTGTTGATTTTTTCTTTGTTGTGCAGAAGTTGTTTTGATATAATCTTATTTGTCTATTTTTATTTTTGTTACTTGTTCTATTGAATTCTTTATTCAAAAGATGTTGGCCCAGACCAATGTCATGAAGTGTTTCTTTGATGTTTTCTTCCAGCAGTTTTATAGTTTCTGGTTTTACTTTTAAGTCTTTAATTCATTTTGAGTTGATTTTTATGTCTGATGAGAGAGAAGGGTTCTATTTTCACTCATCTGCATGTGGATATTCAGTTTTTCCAGTGCTTTTTTTTTTTTTTTTTTTTTTTAAAGAATCTGTCCTTTCTCCAGTGTATGTTCTTGGTGCCTTCATTAAAAATCAATTGCCTGTAAGTGTGCAGATTTATTTTGTGTATCTATTCTGTTTCATTGGTCTATTTTTATGCCAGTACCATACTGTTTCAGTTACTATAGTTTTGTAGTGTAATTTAAAGCAGATAGTATGATTGCCTCCAGCTTTGTTCTTTTTGCTTAGGGTTGCTTTGGCTATTTTGTGTCTTTTGTAGTTCCCTACAAATTTTAGGATTTTTTTTCTACTTCTTTGAGAAATGTCATTGGTATTTTAAGAGAGATTGCATTGAATCTGTAGATTGCTTTGCATCTGTATATCACTTTGAATACTACAAACATTTTAGCAATATTCTTCCAATCCATGAACATAAAATATCTTTTTATTTACATTCTCTTCAATTTTTTACACAAATATTTTATCATTTTCATTTTAGAGATCTTTAATGTTAGAGATCATTTTAGGTTAAATTTATTCCTAGGTGTATCACTTAATTTTTTGTAGCTGTTATAAATTACATTATTTTCTTGATTTCTTTTTCAGATTGTGTACTATTGATATACAGAAATACTACTAATTTTTGAGTTGATTTGTTGATTTTGTATCCTACAACTTTACTGAATTCATTTATTAGCTCTACTTTTTTTTTGTTTTTTTGGTGAAGTCCTTTCCAATTTGGATCCCTTTTATTTCCTTCTCTTGTCTAATTGTTTTGGTTAGGGCTTCTGGTACTATATTAAATGAAGGTGGTAAAAGTGAGCATATTTGTCTTGTCCCAGGTCTCAGGAAAAGCTTTCAACTTTTTCTCAATCAGTATGATCTTAATTTTGTGTATGTCATACATGGTCTTTATTGTGTTCAGGTATAGTAGATTCCTTTTATACCCAATTTGTGGAGAGTTTTTATCATAAAGGTGTATTGAATTTTAACAAATGCTTTCTACGTATCTATTAAAAATGTCATATAATTTTTATACTTGATTCTGTCGACATGATATATCATATGAATTTATTTGCATATATTGAACTATCCTAGCATTCTTGGGATGAATCCCACTTGGTCATGGTAAATGACCTTTTGAATGTGCTGTTGAATTTAGTTTGCTGGTGTTTTGTTTCTGATGGTTACATATATGATTATCAGAGATACTGGCCTCTTGTTCCTTTTTTTGTTGTGTCCTCTTTTGATTTTTGTATCGGGGGCTGCTAGCCTTATAGAATGATTTTGGAAGAATTTACTGTTCATCAACTTTTTTTTGGAATAGTTTGCAAATAATTGGTATTAATCCTTTAAATATTTGGTAGAATTTTTCAGTGAAGCCATCAGGTTCTGGGCTTTTCTTTGATGGGAAATATTTTGTTACTGATTCAATCTTGGTATTTTAAGAGGGTGCATTGTATATGTAGTAGATCAATGCAATCTTGTTACTCATTGCTCTGTTCAGATACTCAACTTCTTTATGAATCAAATTTTGTAAGTTTATTTGTCCAGGAATGTATTAATTCCTTCTAGGTTTTTCAATTTATTAGTGTATACAATAATAATAATCTCTTAACATCATTTGTATTTATATCAGTTGAAATGTCTTCTTTTTTAGCTCTGGATTTATTTATTTGAATCCTGATATGATTTGGTTCTGTGTCCCCAGCCAAAACTCGAATTGTACTCTCATAATTCTCATGTGTTGTGGGAGGGATCCAGTGGGAGATAATTGAATCATGGGGTGGTTTCTCCTATACTGTTCTCATGGTAGTGATTAAGTCTCAGAAGATCTGATTTTATCAGGGGTTTGTGCTTTTGCATATTCCTCATTTTCTCTTTGTCTGCTGCCATGCATGTAAGATGGGACTTGCTCCTCCTTGCCTTCAGCTGTGATTGTGAGGCTTCCCCTGTCACGTGGAACTGTAAGTCCAATTAAACCTCTTTCTTTTTTAAATTGCCCAGTTTCAGGTGTGACTTTATCAGCAGTATGAAAACAAAGTAATACAAATCTTTTGTCTTTTTTTTTTGGTCTAGCTAAAGGTTTGTTGATTTTATTTAACTTGTCGAAAAAATAGCCCTTTGCTTTGTTAATCTTTTGTACTTTTAGTGTCTATTTTGTCTATTTCTGCTCTAATTATTTTTTATGATTTTTGAATTTATCTTTTAATTTCTTTAGGTATAACATTAGGTTGTTTGAGATTTTTAAAAATTATTTGATATAGCTGTAAACATCCCTCTAAGAACTGTTTTTATTGTATCCCATAGGTTTTGGTCTATTATATTTCTTTTTCCACTTGTCTCAAGAAACGTTTACTTTCCTTTTTAATGTATTCATTGATTCCTTTGTTAGTCAGGAGTGTGTTGTTTAGTTTCCAGGTAGCTGTGCTGTTTCCAAAGTTCTTTCTGTTGAGTTCCAGTTTCATGCCATTATGGTCAAAAAAGACACTTGATGTGATTTTGAATTTTTAAAATTTGTTGAGACTTCTTTTGGGACCTGACAGGCTATCTATCCTGGAGAAAGTTTTATGTGCAGCTGTATAGAAAGGAAGTTCTGTAAATGTTTGATATGTCCACTTGATCCACAGGGCAGGTTTAAATCCAATGTTCCTTTGTTTATTTTCTGTTCGGATGATCTGTCCATTGCTAAAAGTGGGATGCTGAAGTCCCCCACTATTTTGTATTGCAATCTGTCTCTTCCTTTAGGTATAATGAAATTTGCTTTATATATTTGGGTGCTCTGGCTTTGAGTGTATATGTATTTAAAATTGATACATCTTCTTGCTGAATTGACCCCTTCATCATTATATAATGACTGTCTTTGTCTCTTTTTACATTTTTTGAGTTAGTCTGTTTTATTTTATACAAATATTGCTTACTCCTGCTCTCTTTTGGTTTCCATTTGCATGAGATGTTATTTTCTATCTCTTTACTTTCAGTCTATGTGAGTCCTTATAGGCCAAGTGACTCTCCTGTAGCCAGAATATAGTTCGGTCTTAATTCTATTATTTATTCAACTTGTATGTTCAAATTTAAAATTGATAAATTTAAAACACAATTCTACTTTGAAAAATTTACCATAAAGTAATCAGATAGACACACAAAAATTATACATTGGATATTCTCAGAATTTCATAGTAAAAAAATAGAAATATATTTTTATCAGTATAAGACTAAATGTATTATGATACAATCGCACAGGGCAGTATTATTTATAAATATTTTGATAGTTATGGATATTAAAGCTGCTCATAATGTATTACTTTTAACAAATGCATTAGAGAATGTGTCTATTGTTTTATCAAATTTATGTAATATTATAATAGTATGGAAGCATGGAGAATCATCTCAAAATTTGTGGGCCAAGTGTTAACTGTTATCACTGAATGGTTAGATTTATTCTCATTTTTGCTTGCTTTAAGCTTTTTGCGCTTCTTCATTTTTTGTAAGGAGCGTGTTATGTTGTATGACTAGAAACAATACAATTTATTTAAAAATACATTAAAGGTAAAGAATACTCATAATTGTCTTTTATTGAAGTATGTTAGTAAAATTTTGGAACATATTTTTATCATTTGAATATGTAGGACCTTTTGCTTGTAATGCTTTAACTTTTTAGATTACTTTTTACTTAAACTAATCTGAGTCGGCTAGATTATAACGTATATTTTTACACATTAGAAGCCTCTAGTGGTATTTTTTCTTTGAACTTGATTATTTCATGGATCACATGAAATAATCTCTTCTTGCAGTTAGTTTCTGATTACTAAAATCTGAAAGCAATAAAAAGGCAGTTTCTCTTTTTAACTGCTCTCAGAACCACACTAAAATCTCTGTGAAGTCTTTTGATTTAGAGTTCAAATAGTTTATACTTCTTTGCAGGTAGAATTTTTGTTTCCACAGACAATCAATTATTCTCCCTAAACTCTATCTCAGGGTAGAATGTCTTCCATTTTATGAAGTCCGATTTTACTTTAAACAACACAAATGCCATTTTGCTTTGAGATTAATTCAGAAAGGAAGATTATTTATTTAATACTTTTGTTCATATAATTCATATTTCCTGAATTTTTTTTTCCTCCTTTTGGAAACCTTTTGAGGGAAAAGTGCTAAGATTCTATTCAGTAGAAACTTCTGCAAATTCTCATGTATGAAATTTAGATTGGTAAAGGTGAAAGCTGTACCATTCCTGAAAAGTGAACAAATTAGTTTACTGATGTGGTATCACCAAATATTGTCTACTATATCAATACTAGGATTTGAAAAGGCTGGCATAAGTTGGAGAAAGTAATAGCTTTGACCTACCAAGTCCAGGACCTTGATCAGTAAAGCTCTTTAATTTTTGTGTTGATTCATGATAACAGTTAAGGGGAAAATAGTTTCATGGTCTACATTATCAACTTCTAATATGGGGACTTATACCCATTTTGTATTTTGAATTAGTTTAAATGATCTTTATTCTGAGGGTGCCTCCTCTACTCATTACATATGCTTTAAATGGGAATCAGAAATTATTTTTTGCCTTCATCAGGACTGTTTAATCTTATATATACACATACTCACCTTTTTAGCATGGCATTGCCAAAGTTATTTTTACAGGGATGGTGACATTGTCTCTTGTCTTAGTCTGTTTGTGTTGCCATGAAGAAATACCTGAGACTGGGTTATTTGTGAAGAAAAGAGGTTTATTTAGCTCACAGTTCTTCAGGTTGTACCAGAAGTATGGCACCTGCATCTGCTTCTGTTGAGTGCCTTGGGAAACTCCCACTCATGGCAGAAGGCAAAGGGGAGCTAATGATAAATGTTTATTTTTCATCTTGATCTGCCTATGGAGACATGAATTTATTTCTCCTTTTAGATTCTGTTTCACTGAAGCTCAAAGATAATAAGGACCCGAGGCATTTCAGCATGTCTGTACTTACTAACCTATTTCTTTAAGTGTGGAATTGGCAACCTTTCCAATTCCAGCTTGAAATGAATATATATATATATATAATCTTTCTTTAAATGCAAGCTGTATCATGTATGTATTTGCTCATATGATTGTTCACTGAACATAGATAACTGACTTTACTATTATTGCTGTTTTAAAGATGAGTACTTAGAACAATATTAATGACCTTATTTTGAACATAAAAATGGTATTTTCAAAGTTTTAATGGTTGTATTTTGTGTTTTAACTAGATAGACTATTTAAATACAATCAATTTAAATGGATGAACTTCTTGAATACTATTCTTTCTGAAAAGCTGTTTCTACTAGTTCCTATTGTCACTGATAGCTAATATTTACTTTACACTCTTGAAGCATTTGGCCAAGGGATAGAAACCATTCTAGGATCAACCCCACAAGAGCTCTAGTTCTGTAATAGAAAACTGTTGCCACAATCCATCAATTCCCACTTAGTGATCTCATTCATGCCCTCCTTCATGTTCCCAAGGCGACCAGCCTAGTTCAGAACGTCATACCCATTCCTTGACGTTTAAATAGCCTCCTAGTTCAACCACCCAGGCTATCTTACTCATGGTTGCCAAATTAATGTCCTTCAAAGTACATTTTCTCATCGTGCTGCTTTCTTACACATGCACATTGACTACTAGTTTAACAGATTTTATAAGTACTTACTCAGTTCAGGAGCTGTGCCAGGTTCGGCTAATATAAAGATGAATAAAACAGAATTCCTGCCTTTGAGACATTTATATGTTCCCAGGGGAAATTTTTATGCAGTATCTACTCTGTAGAATTTCCTAGAAATTAAATGTATAACTTTATGGCCACATTGATATGTCTTTATATGTGTTTTACACACACACACACACACACATAAATATGCACATGCATAATACAGTCAGTTAGGATGTGTGGATATGAACCTGACATGGGTGTGTCAGAAAATCACATTGTATTTTATATGCAAATTTAATTTGTAATCTGAGCATTCTATTCACATGCTAGAAATGTACTAACAATTTGGACTTCACTAGATCGTTGGGTAAATTCTGGGAGCTTATATACTACCTCTGTAGAGGGAAGGCATGTGATTTTCCATGTTGCCTAAGTGTGCTGGCGATCACTAAGTTGACTAGTTGTCTTGTCGACACAGATTTCTGTTAAAAAAAAACATGCCTCGGCCGGGCGCGGTGGCTCAAGCCTGTAATCCCAGCACTTTGGGAGGCCGAGACGGGCGGATCACGAGGTCAGGAGATCGAGACCATCCTGGCTATCATGGTGAAACCCCGTCTCTACTAAAAAAAAAAAAAAAAAAAAAAAAACACGCCTCATTCCCATCTACCTGGCCACGTCAGCCCTGATCCAGCAGTCCTCTATTTTTTGTTTGTGATTCCTAATCCTGGGACATCCTGAGTCTTTTCAACCTACCTCTCTCAAATGTTTGCTTTATGCTTAAAATTCTCCCCCTTTCTGTAAATGGCTTCTATGCTTTTACAAATCAAAGGCTAAATGGCTTCCTTTTTTCTTTCCTTTCCACTGTCTCAGTGAGTACTGAACACCACAATGACATGAAGTGGGGGAGGAAGTTTGTGAAGGAAGTGCAGAAGCTGAGCAGAGGGAAAAGAGGGAATTTACAAGGGGAAAATTGTTTAATATTTCAAAAATAATATTTCACCACTTAC
Organism: Piliocolobus tephrosceles; assembly: GCF_002776525.5. Classification (NCBI taxonomy): domain Eukaryota; kingdom Metazoa; phylum Chordata; class Mammalia; order Primates; family Cercopithecidae; genus Piliocolobus; species Piliocolobus tephrosceles. The sequence goes on from NC_045443.1 coordinate 75,747,473, forward strand.
AAATATGTGAAAATCATTATATATATCTCTAATATATGTAATATTATATTGGCCTCTTACACTATAGCAGAAGGTATGACGCTGCTGTGTCACTTTTAACTCTTCTCAGAACCCACAGGCATGAGCAGCATATGCAGAGGTGTAGAGAGGCCCACGGGCATTTATAGTGATGCCAAACATTGCAGTGTTTATGGATGTCTATTTAATTATATTAAATCCTGTGCTATTTGCTCTGAGCTAATATTTTAGATGCTTTTAAAGAAGCTTTTTCAGAAACCCATAATCTGATCTGGAATTCGAGCATTTCATTTTTAAGCCAGCATCTACTCTGATGTATTATAAAATATTTGCCAGTTAACCATGAGTGGCACTATTAAGATTCTGATGTTTAGGCTGGGTGTGGTAGTTCACACCTGTAATCCCAGCACTTTGGGAGGCTGAGGCGGGCGGATCATGAGGCTAGGAGTTCGAGACCAGCCTGACCAACATGGTGAAACCCCATCTCTACTAAAAATACAAAAAAAAATTAGCTCGGCATAGTGGTGTGCAACTGTAATCCCAGCTACTCAGGAGGCTGAGGCAGGGGAATTTTTTGAACCCCTGGAGGAGGAGGGTGCAGTGAGCTAAGATTGCACCACTGCACTCTAGCCTGAGCAAAAAGTGAGACTGTCTCAAAAGAAAAAAAAAAAATTACAATGCTTAATATTGTTATTTAATCAGCCATCTAAAATAATAATGATTATAATAATAATCTTTTTAATTCACTTACTGAGTGCTATTTTGTTTTAGCTATAAGTAAAATGATTTTATATGAATTATTTCATTTAATCCTCACAACGATGCTGTAATATACTCCATTTTGTCATATCTATTTTGTGGATGAAGAATGAAGTCTTAGAGAATTATCCAAAATTACACAGCAAACTGTCTGCACCTAACTTGGGACTAATGTCAAGCTTTTACTGAGGGAGGAGAAGGGGGACAAATGAAAAGAAATGTGATGAATTAAGTCCTGTGGTATACAATTTTGGTATCTATAAATTGGCCTAATAGTAGTATATATCTTATGGAGTTTGTATATTAAAAATAGTCAATATACATAAAGCATTTAGCATGTTGATTGGACCTACTAAGTAGTCGATAGGTATTCATTATTAACTTTTTCATGAAACAGTATAGGAATAACTTGATGTGGAACAATAAGTGTGCAAAGATTTTATGTCAGGTATAATTAATGTAACAGAAACATAGTTGAGACACTGCTTCTCACAAATCACTAATGACCAGTGATGTGACAAACTATGGTGTTCATGCCACTGAAAAGATTATCACTTGATTATCTCTTTACTTACTAATAACTGTTATCTTTCTTTTCTTCATATACTCGTTTGTGATTTTTCCTGTGCTCACTCTTTCTTCCTCTCCATAAAATGTCTTCAAATTGTCTGGTAATTTTTCTTTGTTTCCCTTTCCTTCCATCCTTTATTTTCAGGCTCTTGGATTTGGATTTGACTTTGTTTTTTTTTTTTTTTTTTTTTTTTTTTTGAGACGGAGTCTCCCTCTGTCGCCCAGGCTGGAGTGCAGTGGCCGGGTCTCAGCTCACTGCAAGCTCCGCCTCCCGGGTTCACGCCATTCTCCTGCCTCAGCCTCCCAAGTAGCTGGGACTACAGGCGCCCACCGCCTCGCCCGGCTAATTTTGTGTATTTTTTAGTAGAGACGGGGTTTCACCGTGTTAGCCAGGATGGTCTCCATCTCCTGACCTTGTGATCCACCCGTCTCAGCCTCCCAAAGTGGCTTGAGCCACCGTGCCCGGCCTCGGATTTGACTTTGAAGTTAGTAACACATCCAGTAACCGATCTTCTCATCTGTAGCCTTAGAGACCGACCTTCCTCACCAAAATGTTAAGCATGTCATTTCTACCAGGACAAAGATGAAAGCAGATGAAAACACCTGCCCCCGCCCCCAAGTTCTGAAAATTGAGAAGAAAAGTTTTACTATTTTTGTAGATTGTTTTCAATATGATATCACTTTTCTCAGAATGACATCAATCTGAAGATATTTTTGATAATGACAAGGACTTGAGAGTAAACATGTTTTATGATGTTCCTTTCTTGAGAGATGGTCTTCCTTGTATTCTCATTGTAAGAGTTATGGTCTTCCTCATATTTCCAACTCCTAACCCAGTGACTGATACATAGTAGATGCTTAAAATTTGTTGAAAGAAAAAATGACAGTAATTATAATTATATAAGTATAATTATAGACATGGTATGTGGATCAGTACCCATTTTGGGGCAATATACCTGTTGATGGTGTTTAAACTCAGGTCTCATCAATTCTGGGAGACTTACTGCCAGAAACGTATTCACATACATATCTCACAAAAGGCAGAAGCACATACACATACACACCTCACAAACGGATTCCAAATCTAATTTAAACAATAATTTAAATATTTACCTCATTCTGCAAGTCTGATATGGAAGACCCTGTGCACAAATTCATTTGACTTTCCAAAAAGTCCCAACACTTTTCAAAACTGCTTCATTACTTAAGAATGTCCTAGGGATAGAGGTTTAGTGAATATTCTTTGCTGTTTGCAGGCATGTTCTAGCTGGACTATTCGAGATACTGTTAAGAAGCTTAGGCAATCCATAATTATTATCTGAGAATTCTATGTTTATATTTTTGGTTATAATAAAGAAACTTCAAAATTTGACTTCTAAAGAAGGACTCTAAATACCAGATGATTAATATTTTACAAAAACAAAGAATAAATTGAGAAGCAAAGGAATTCATTATCCTTGCAAAAATAAAATTACTTATGTGCAAATATGAGAAAGGTCATTGTATTTGATGCTTGCATTATGCGTAAAGAGATGAGGCTTCTTTTGATGTGTTTATTATAATGATTTGCCATGGGACTGAGTTATGAAATCGTGGCATGTAATTAAAATGCGGAGTCTCTGAGTGCTGTAGTAACATACTAGTGAGCTTAAAGCAACCTCAGACACACTCTTGGCTATTTATGAACATACTTTATGTTTAGAGAATAAAAAGAATTTAGCTTTTTATGTATCAGATGAGTAATCACATAATAAAGCATAACTGCTGTGAGACAACTAACATCTCAATATGATTTGATTTTTGCTATCCTGTAAAAGATTATTTCCTGGACCTTATGAGAATATTAAAGTTGAAAGTTATGAAATGGAGTATAGAGTGGTATAGTGATCTTACGTAAAAGATTTAGAGTGAAAACACATAAATTCACATTCTGGCTTTCTGCCTTCTCCTTCTGATAAAACTCAGCAAATATTGATTTTTTCTGAGCCACCATTTTTCATCTTTAAATGGTGGAAACAATATCTATTTACCTATCGCAAAGAAGTTTCTAGACTAAAATTAAAAATTTTAAATTACAAAGAACATATGAATGGAATGCAGGTTATGCTCTAAAATAATAATTTTTGTTATTGCAAAGTATTAGTGAGATATTCTCCGTGACCACACTGAAACAGAAGTGATTCTTAAGACACCTGCTGATTTCTCTGTGGCTCTGGATGGATTTATCACAATTCTAAGAAATGTTTGTGCAAATATGGCTTTGGTTTCAGTTCTTCATCTGATGTTTTTATCATTTTTTATATCACCTTTTTGGCAACAGATAGGTTTCCCAAGCATTTTACCATTTACCCTTTATGGATCTACACAAGAGATTTATGCGTGCTATTTTTATTGTTTTAAGGAAATATTTGGAATAATTTTACCCTTTCTTTTGATTATATTCTTTGGCTCATTTAGGAGATTGCTATATTACTTGGTGAGTCTAAAATTGAGTATCCTGTTTATATATCTGAAACAGGTAATGGGTAATAATTATCACCTTGAGTCTGGCAGTACTCGAGAGGAAAAATTACGTTGATTCTCTGACTTGAGTAAGAATATCTTGTTCACAATATGTTTATAAAACCTTTTTCTACTCTTCTTTTTGCCGTTTATGACTGTCTTATCTCAGTTTCACAAATTCAGGGTAAAAATGAGCTTGTAGTCATATCTAGGACAGTTATTCCAAAATATTTCTTTTAATATTTAAATCATCCCCAAGCTACAGAAGATGTGAAATAGCTTTGATTGACTGAATGATCTTGTATTTCTACAAAACAAATCCCTGTATATGGTTCAGGAATAACTAGATAATATATTTAAATATCTTGAGAAAGTAGAGTCAGCAGTCCTAGATTACCAGCTGTGTAACCTTGAGGGAGTTAGCCAACCTCTCTGACCTTCAGCATTCTCTTCCACAAATAAGAGGGGTAATAATACCTAGTCTAGGCACACAGATTTGTGGGAAATATTATCCCTCTTCTTATTTATAAGAGACATGAGATCTTTGATATGAGAATCTCTTCTTATAAAAAGAGGGATAATAATACCTAATTTAGGCACACAGATTTGTGGTAAATATCAAATGATATTCTACATGGTGCAAGGATGAACTGTTAAATAATATACACAGTTTTTTTCATATTAATGGATGCCTTTATCACACTAGAAACATTATTCCAATGCATTTCAATATGGAGGGCTCTCTTGAAATGCTTTCGTTGAAAGAAAGCCTTCCAATTTCTAACTATTTTGTTTCCCCTTTGTTGTATCCTCTTTCTCTGTATATCTTTTCAATGTAACTGTTACTATCATTTGATTTTCAATCTTCTTTTTCCCTCTTAGTTTTACTTGTTGGAATTTTCCTGTAATACACTAATCTATCTCACCATGCCTGTCTCCTAAATCATATTTCTCACTGTGGAAAATTATAACAGCATTCACCTAATCACTCATGCCAGAAATATTCCCTTTAATTTCTGCATTGAATAAATTACCAAGGTTTGTTAAATGGACCACTCTAATATTCTCCAGATCGCTCCATAAACAGTCCTTGTTCAGATCTCTCTCATTTGAACTATTATAGTAGCTTCTTAACTTTCCTGTGTTCAGTCTCACCTCAATCCAGTGTATCCTCTCCCATTTTGTTAGTGATCTTTCTACAACAATTTTTGGACTTTCTTTTCCCATGGCCTGTAATTTTTTATGGGTTCCTGTACTTTGCAGGACAAAGTACAAACCTCTTATTATGGTAAGCTGATTTCATGCTGCTTTCCCATATGCACCTCACTCTAGGCTTACAGGCCTGGTGGAATTTCCCAAAATAGATAGTGAACTCCAAAATGCTGTGCCTTTGTTCATGTCCTTTTCTTGAAATATGTCCTCTCCTTTTCACCCCTTGTTACTTAGGAAAATGCTCAGGTCAAACATAAATTGTGCCTCGGGACTGTTTGAGGCCTATACTCATCTGTGATTTTAAGGAATCCTTTATATTCCAGTACTACAGCCTTTAGAATTTTATTATGTCTATTTTTCTCATATTTGCCCTCCTTGCTAGGCTGAGCTTATTCTTCTCTTTTTAAGAGAAGGCCTGTTACATGTTTACTGAGAGAATGAGTTAATGGTAACCCAGTGACACCTTTCATTACTTATCAGCTGCAATATAATAAGGAAAGGAGAAAGCAAGAACAATCTTGGGAAATGGGAAGAAAGTGAGACGCTGGTGATAATAAGCTGCCATCTGCCTTGACAGAAAGAAACCTCTCACCCTGTTTGTTTTGTGCTTCAGAAGAGATTGTTTTTGGCTCATGTTGTTTGTGACAAGTTAAGGCCTGTTCTCTGTTTCTCTATTTTGTTTTTAAAGCACGTTTGCAGACATCATCGTGTAATGAATAATATATCACGATGAGTTTTTCCAAGGTTTTGAATTAGTATCCATTTTACTTTTCCATGGAAGCACTGAAAATGAGTGATTCCTACAAATGATACTTTTTTCATTTTGAACAATAGCCTTTATCTCTCTAATCTAAACATCTTGGTTGTAAGTTCACAGTTATTACATCAGATAATATATTTTGAAATAAATGTATTTAATACTTTTTTATTTTTTGTCAGGTGATTTACTATGATATATCTATTAGAGCTAAAAATGAATAAGTAATATGTTAATAAGATTTAAAAGCAGCACATTGTTATCAAAGAACACTGAATTGCAAGGGTGTGATCATATTCCTGAAGCCTGGGACTCATCATGGCAGGGAGCTAGTGTACCATATTGTCATGGCAACAGGATGTCTTCCTAGGTTTAAATTTGTTTGTGTTGCAGATCCATAACTTTAAAAGCTTATCCAGAGCTTTTAAAGAACAAATTGTATTGCTTCTGTGGTTCATGCCATATGCTAAAAATTCATGGCTATTTCACGAATGGTAATTTGCGTGTTCTTTACTTTTTTTTTTTTGGTTTCCAAAGTACACAGTTATCAAACTAAGATTGTTATGCCTGAATGTTTTGTTTTGTCACTGTGTCGCTTCGATATATACAACTGTGAGGGGAAAAAGTTTCTTCCTTACATTTGTTATAGTGAGACTCTGGAATTTTGTTTTGGATGTAAATATAGATATTATTTTATGGAGGCAATAATGAAAAACAGGAATTTTAACCTGCTGAATATTCAGAACATAATAACCTTAATGTGTTGTTCCAAAAAGCCAAAACCTTGCAGCACTCTGAATTCTTTCTGCATGGCAAAGACACTTCTCTTGCCAAGAGATTCTCTGTAAACAGTGAAGAAAAACAATGATCAATGGTCCTGAGCATTGCCTAGCAGAACGTCCTTGACATCCCCCACATTGCAGCACAGTGCTGACAGCTGGGTTCTCATTTGGAAGCAGGGAACAGAGAGCCAGGGAAGTAGGAACCACAAAGGGTGAGGAAAAAAAAGAGGATGGATAAGAGGGAGCAGAGTAGATGAGAGAAGGGAGAGAGGAGGTAGGAGGAAAGAGATGAGTATTTGTTGTTATCTTTGAATTGTTAACTCCTTAGAGTTAAAGATGGAAATCTTACACATCAATATGCACTATATTATTCCCTCCAGTGAAGCAAATTGCTTTTGAAAGTTAGTTTTGTCTTTAAGGAGGCATACAGATGAAGATTACGGAATGAATACAAAATAAAGAAGGTACTCTGTGATGATATTAATCCTGAATTAAAAGGAAAGGCAACTGTAGATTTAAAAAAAACTAAATAAATAACTACACTGGAACAAAGCTTTACCATGTGCCTTTTTTATTGCTGATTACTTGTCTCAGTGTATACATACATGGGTGATAAAGAAAATAAGGTTCAAGATATTCAGTAAGGTTTTGAAGCAGCCTGAGGTGTTTTTGTCTTGTTACTATTTTTATTTGATATTTTTCTACGTCCTCCTAGGTATAATGTAGATTATAAGAGTTAAATTCTTATGCCCATTTATCTACTGTCAGTTTGCCAAGAAATGTAACTTTTATAAAGTTTGTTTCATAATTTATAATTAGATTTTTAAAAACTCAATTTGTGAGTCTAATTGTAATTAGTATTGGTAACTCCTAAAGTCATTAGTCATATGCTTTAAGAAAGCAAATGAGAAGTATTGTGTTAGATAAGAATAGAGAAGCAACTCTTTGGTCACCAAAAATTAGTTCTTCACTTCTATTATTGGGAAACTGACTAAGCTTCTAATATCCCTATTGATGATATAGTATGCCCATTGTGGAAAGATAGACAGTAACATTGCAATAGCACATCAAGCCAGATGTTCAAGGATATGATTTCCTCAAGGTCCTGGACTATATATTTTTCTTCTAGGTTGCTCAAACTGGGGACTATTTATTATAAACACTCAGTAGATCCCTGATGACCTGAAAGAGGATACTGTTTCTCTAAATATCCAGCTTCTTGTAAGGAAATAGCTTTTGGTGATAGAATTTTTTCATATATTTCTGTTGATATTATCATTGTATTAAGTATGTATCCTTACACCGTTGTTTTCAAAAAGCCAGTATTTTATTTGAGATGGGGCGCAGTAAAGGTCCAGTCTTTTAAAAATACAGCTGCATTCCTTTCTACTCCTCCCCTTTCTTCCCCATGCTTGCACTAAGGGAAGACCAAACTCAGACTCATTTGAGGGACGTACAATCATCACCAGAAAAAGAGAGTTTCACTTCTTCAAAGACTGCTATTTGTAAAGAATATGCAAGCATGTTATCATTGGTTGAATGATGGCTTCCCAAAACATACGTCCATGTCAAATCTCCAGAACCTATTAATGTTATCTTACTTGGAAACAGGGTCTTTGCAGATGTGATTGTTATGAGTTTTGAGGTGAGATCACCCTGGATTATCTAGGTGAGCTCTAACATCCAATTACAAGTATCTGTATAAGAGGGAGAAAGAGGGAGCTTTGAGACAGACAAAAAATAGAAGGTGATATGATCATATGATATAATCATATATGCAGACACTGGGGTGAAGCAACCACAAGTCCAGGAATGCCCACTGCCACCAGAAGTTGGAAAAGGCAAGGAAGAGAATCATGTCTAGAGCCTCTGGAGGGAGTACAGTGCTGCCCATACATTGATTTCAGACTTCTGGCCTCCACAGCTGAGATAGCAAATTTCTGTTGTTTGAAGTGGGCCTTAGGGTACAACCAAGTTTGATAATTTGTTAAAGCAGTCACAGTACCTGACTGAAATGAATGTGTGGTTGCTGCTTTACCAGCATAACTCCCCCAGAGAAGCAATTGGTTGGACATTGAGGAAAGCCATCAGGGTGGCTTTGAGTTATTTCTGTTTGCTTTTGAAGACCCTCGTCTTTGGCTCATATGTGTCATCCTGCTCTGAATACACAAATTTCAGCATCAATGACATCCACTTTGCATTTACATTCTCCCTCCCTACCTTTGATCTCACTATCAATCCCAGGGTTTTATGTCAATAAAATGTTGTTTTTTCCCAATGAAATGTTATTTGTGTTTCCTAAAATCTGAGTCTTTAAAATCAAACCGCTTGCAACTTTTGTCCTTTTCTCAAACAAAAAAAAAAAAAAAATAGATTTTACTAATCATAGGAGAATGCCAGTCAAATAGAATATATAGGAAAGAGGTGGCTGCCCAGTGTAATCACTTCTGTTGCTTCTGTTTTTAGTGATCTGTGTAATTTTCCCCTGGTAATTGTCAATGCCTTTGATGGCTAGCCCCTGCCACCCTCCTAAAAATCATAGCAGTCTGATTGAATAGTAATGGTGGGTTTATTTTCTTTCTAGAATATTTAGATTAAAGGCAAGAGAAATTCTGGACATGGGAAAGAGGAGAGATATTGTGGTTTGTCTTAATAGCAGCAAATACAATTTCTCAAGCATATGAAATAAGAAATAGATTGCTTACTCATGTTTGCTTTCACATCAGGGGATATAGATCTATCTAATTGCAATGCTTTAAGAAGATATATAAGGATATAAATTCTCATGGCTTCATTCTTGGTCTCCTTATATGTAGAAATGTAGTGGCAGAAGTTAGACTTTAATATGTGGTAGCTGATAATATGGAGTTGTTCTAACAATAGTTTTGACTGTGTGTGTAGAGCATGGTGCCTATTGGCTGAGAATGGACAAAAATTGAGGAAAGAATAAGAATAGTTAAAATATCAAATATAAATAAGATATTTCAATACTATTTTTTGAAGCAGTTGGTAAAAATCCCACTTACCTATGATGCAATTCTTCTGGAACTGCTCTCTTACATAACAGTTGGAAATTGTATTAATAGTCTCAAGCTTTTCTAAGTTTAAACACCAATCTTTGTAATAACTAAGCTCATGATCTTTGGGATCAGACAGGATTAAAAATTCTGGCTCTGGAATATATTTATTTGTGCCTCGCTTTCTACATCATCACTAGAATGGTAATAGATACCTATCTGAAACAGTTGCGAAAAACCGAAGGAGGTCATGCATAGCAGAGTATCATTGTCTTAACAGTGCTCAATAAATGTGTTTTATTGCTTTTTCTCTACATCAAAGCCCTAGAAATCCTGAACTATACTTTTCAGCACAAAACAAGAGAAGATAAAATGGAACATGTAAATTGGTATCAGTTAAGCATAATCTGCCCTGCTCTCAAGGTCTTGTTAACAATTGAGAAAAGCTATACACAATGAAAAAAGAATTGATTGAGACACAAAGGAAAATAGGAATTTTTTTTTTCATGGAGTCACACCTAATTTGAATGCTAATACATAAAATTAGAGAATGAGTTAAAGTCAATTCAGGAAACTAATAGCTTGAAAAAGTGTTGAATCAACAGAGGCCCTGAATTTATAAAAATTGTTCTCCACTCCAATATAAAACATTAAATATAGTAAAACATGACCACCTTTTCCACATTTTTTTGTTTTTATTTTTATAAAATATTAAAATCAGATCAAAGGAGGAAGAAAGAGAAAAATGTCAGTCAACAGAATTTCAGGACTCAATGGGGGAATGAAGATAGTATTTATAGATTAAGTTCTCATAAACTATTAGAAGGTAAACACCAATACTCTCACTTAATGAGTGAATAAATTGAGGCTCAGTGAGGTTAAATAAAGTGTCGAAGATCCTTACATTTTAAGTGGTTAAATAAAAAAAAAATGCTTGTTTACTTAACCAAAGTCTAAGATTGAAGTGATGATAATCAATTAATAGAAACGCTGGGAAACAGTTTTACCTGGTAGAAGGAACATTTCTTTTTCATTCCCTAAATTTAGTTACCTTAATGTGTTTATAAATCTTTTAGATGGCATTATGGGAGAGAAAAAAAGAGTATATGCTTATACGGGGAGAGAAAAAAAAATGAGAAAGAACTATTTTCCCACCCTTGGATTAAAGTTCCTACGAAATAACTCAAAGTGGATGGAACTTTCCTTCACCATGGCTAATCTCAGATGTTAGTTCAGATATCCTGTTACTTTGTATAATTCAGGAATTTTGGCAATTAGGCTACCAGGTTGACTTTTCACACAAAGTGAGAAATCAAAAGAGGCTTTAAAAAAATCTGTGCTCTTAGCAAAAATTGTCATATTTGAGAAGCAATAAAATAGTTTGCCATTAAAAAGGTGTATATCATCATATACAAAAATCACATTAAAATGGATTAAAAGCTTAAATCTATGGGCCGAAACTGTAAAACTACTGGAAGGAAAGCATTAAGGAAATACTTCAGGACATTGGTCTGGGCAAGGATTTCTTAAGATCTCGAAAGCACAGACAATCAAAGCAAAACCGGACACACCGGATCACACAGTGCTGACAGCTTCTGTGCAGCAAAGGAAACAGCAAACGGAGTGAAAAGAAAACTCACAGAGAAAGAGAAAATACTCGCAAACCACCTGGCAGACAAGCGATTAATAACTGAAATCATACAGCTCAACAGAAAACAACTAAACAAAACAAAATAATCCCATTTAAAAAATGGGTCAAAGATCTGAATAGCCTTTTCTCAAAAGAAGACATAGAAATGGTCAACAGGTATATGAAAAAAACAATGCTCAAAATCAGTAATCATCAGAAAAGTGTAAATTAAAGTACAATGAGATATCATCTCATCCCAGTTACAATGGCTTTCATCCAGAAAACAGACAATAGCAAATGCTGGCAAGGTTAGGGAGAAAAGCAAACCTCTGTACACTCTTGGTGGGAATGTAAATTAGTACAGACACAATGGAGGACACTATGGAGGTTCTTCAAAAAGCTAAAAATGGAGCTACATAGGATCTAGCAATCCCACTTCTGGGTATATACCCAAAAGAAAGGAAATCAGTATATTGATACATCTGTACTCCCATTTTTATTGTTTATTGCAGCACTATTCATAATAGCCAAAATATGTAATCAACCTAAGTGCTCACCAATGGATGAATGGATAAAGAAAATGTGGTACGTATACACAATGGAATATTATTCAGCCATAAAAAAGAACATAATCCTGTCATTTACAAAGAGATAGATGAAAATGGAGAATATAATGTTAAGTAAAATAAGCCAGGCTCATTAAGATAAATATTACCTGTTCTCACTAATATGTGGGACCCCCCAAAAATTGAACTAATGGAGATGGAGAGTAGAATGATGGTTATCCAAGTCTGGGAAGGGTAGTAGGGGTGGAGAAATAAAGAGGAAGGGTTAAATGGGTACAAAAATACAATTGTATAGCATAAGATCTAGTGTTAGGAAGCACAGTGGAGTGAACATAGCTAACAAAAAATTGATTGCCTATTTCAGAATAACTAAGAGTGAAATTAGAATGTTCTTAGCACAAAGAAATCTAAATGCTTAAAGTGAGAGATACCTCAATTATTCTGATTTTATTAGTGTACATTGAATGTTTGTATCAAAATACCACATGTACCTCACAAATATGTGCAATTATTATATATCCCTAATAGTTAAAAGTAAGTTGTTTTCAAAAGTTGGGCATTAGCTACCTGGGGTTAGTGCAGACCCCACAGGTTAAGAACTCAGTTGTGTCTTGGTGCAGTCGCTCACGCCTGTAATCCCAGCACTTTGGGAGGCCAAGATGGGCGGATCCACGAGGTCAGGAGATCAAGACCATCCCGGCTGACAAGGTGATACCCCATCTCTACTATAAAAAAGAAAAAAATTAGCTGGGCATGGTGGTGGACGCATGTAGTACCAGCTACTCGGAAGACTGAGGCAGGAGAATGGTGTGAACTTGGTACGCGGAGGTTGTAGTGAGCCAAGATCGTGCCACTGCACTCCAGCATGGGCGACAGAGCGAGACTCTCTCAACAAAAGAAAAAAAAAAAACTCCATTCCACAAATAAAAAATAACACTTTTAAACTTGGGTTTCTGTACATACCCTAAAGCACTGGGTTCTTAAAGTGTGGTCCCTGTGCAAGCAGCAACAGCATCACTTGGGAATATTTAGAAATGCAAATTCTCAGACCCACTTCTAGAACTGGAAACTCTGGGGATAGGACCCAGCAAGCTGTACTTTAATAAACCTTCCAGGTGATTCTGATGTAAGTTGAAATTTGAGAACTCCGTCCCTGGAGTTTATAGACAAAGAACAAATGAAAGGAATGAAAGAGGGAACAGTCTACAGATTCTATTGTGTGAGTTAATTGTTCTAAAAAAGAAAGTGAAACAATGATATAAAACATAGAGAAAGATCATTAAAATATATATATTATTAGGAGGCCAGGTGCAGTGGCTCACGCCTGTAATCCCAGCACTTTGGGAGGCCTAAGCAGGCAGATCACTGGAAGTCAGGAGTTCGAGAACAGTCTGGCCAACGTATTTGTAGTTCCACTAAAAATACAAAAATTAGCTTGGCATGGTGGCATGCCTATAGTCCTAGCTACTCACAGACTGAGGCAGGAGAATTGCTTGAACTTAGGAGACAGAGGTTGCAGTGAGCTGAGATTGTGCCACTGCACACCAGAGTGAGACTCTGTCTCAAAAAAAAAAAAAAAAAGGAAATGAATTATAAAAATTATAAATACAACCAGGGCTCCAAAGGTAGGTACTTGTCTTCTTAGCAACCCATTGCAGAGGAACTCAGAGACAAGGCTCACAAAAAAATGATAATAATAAAATAAATCAGAAATCAAAACTCAGAGAAATTCAAAGGATATACTGTGCCCACGTTTTCCATCCTAATACAGGATAACCAAGTACAGAAATCTCTGGTACTTCAGAGAATTCTGACAATGGTGAGTGTAAGCATACACCTCTGCCATCTGCTGACGTGCACTGCGATGTATCTGGATTATGTTCCTCAGACCCTTCCTCTAGCCCCAGGATGAATTTGTAAGATGCTTGAGGAGCAAGGCAAACATTATTTGGGTGCCATTGTCTTCTGCTGGCCCTTGGCTACTAGGCCCAGTCCGGCGTGCACCTGAGCCTCATTTTCCATCACTTTGTGAAAATGTTCACATGTTTCTATGTCCTTTGGTTGGCACCCATCAGGGAGTGGAGCTCTTTGGAATAAATACTGACTAGTTGGGGCATCTGAGAAGAATGTAGTTTTGGAGCTGGAGTTCACAGAATGTCAAGGCAGAAGTGACAGAAGACTCAAGAGCAAGCCAGAGTTCTTGAGTCTAATCTCAACTTTTTACTTTTCAGATGAGGAAATGTAACAATGAAGAAATTAAATGACAGAAACGAGATCATACACTAACAGAATACAGTTCATATTTCAGGCCTTAATTAACTCAGTTAATATTGATTAAGCATCTGCTAAGTGCTAGACACTAGGTGAACAATAATCAAGAAAATAGTCTTTGCTCTTCAAACTCTTGCCACATGTCGGACAAGTTAGATAAGAAAAGCAGCCATTGTATGTAATTTGATTGTTTTTAAGATTAAAAAAAAAAAAGCCTATGGTGCTATGTAAGCATGTGAGTGGGTCACCAAAGTCAACCTTGGAGGGTGTTAGCTATTGTGGACCAGTGACGATTCAGTGCTTTTTTTCCATCCTTTCTCTTTTTGGATGTGAGTTATTTTGCCATTACCCTATGCTTTGTATATTGGGTGTGTAGGGGACAGATAACTAAAGAAAACTTTTTGTATGTCTTCAGATTCAGTCAAACTGCATTTGTGGAACTGAATTGTGGAATTCCACCTGAGGAGCCCCATCTGTATGAGGGGCTGATTCAGCAGAGAGATTGTGGACTTCAAGCCAATGCCATAATGTGATGAAATTTTGAGGCTGTTGGAAAGAGGGTGAGTATATTTTGCACATGGGGAGAATGTGATAACAGCGGCCAGTGGAAGGGCAGGCTATGGTTATTAATTTGCAAAATGGTAACCACCAAGTCCTTCTCCATTGGTATGTGCCTGCAGATCACTACCTGAAGAAATGGGATCTAATTCCTGCCAGATCCCAGGGTCCGGGTCCAGCCCATGCTGAAGTCTGAGAGGAGTGGGAGTGGGTGGATGATCAGAAAGAACACTTGGGGGCAGAGCCGGGGGGGCGGGTGGCATAGGCAGGTGAAAGATAGTTTTATTCAGCAGCAGCTCTCATTAACAGCTTTTTACACTAGCTCTCTTATGAGCAACTTCTCTTACACTGTCCACCTTTATCTTGGCTATTTGCTCTGGCTCTGAGGCTGCTGCCCACGTGCCTGAAGTTTCATGGCTGGTTCTCCGCTGCCTTCAGGGTCAGCAGCTTAACTCTTTCTGTGGGCACAAGGAAGCCGAGCTGTATCCCGGGTCCCTCTTCTTTGGTTCTCTTCTACTCTCTCTCTCTGGGTACCAGCACCTACTGAAGAGCCACGTTGAGCCGAGCTGAGCCCCAAGAACCATGTCTCTTGTGCACAGTGTCAACAGGGCAATTATACCTTTTACAGATCATAGTGGCTCAGAGCCAAGTATGAACTTACACAAACAGGTTATATAACAAATGAAGGTGTGCATCTGCATGTCAAACTCACTGAGTCATGCAGGCCTGAATATCCGCCTCAGCCTCTTCCTTGACCAAAGCACATCCATGTAGCTTATAATTTCCCTTCCATTAAATCTAGATTACCCTGAGTCACCTGCTTGGGTAATAAAATACAGCAGAAGTAACATTCAGGGACTTCCAAAGTTAGTTTATAAGAAACATTATTGCTTCCATTCGGACCTTTGGGAACACTCCTATTTGAGAAGCTCCCTCTTGGAACCCAGTCATAATGCTTCAAGAACCTAAGCCACACAAAGTGGCCATAGTTGACAGTTCTAGTTGACCCTCCTGCCTACAGCCAGCAGCTGCCAGCCATCTTGGAAATCCAGCCTAGGTGAGTCTTCAGATGACTGCAGCCCCAGCCAGCACCTAACTGCAGTAGCATAAGAGACCCCAAAAGAAAACTGCCCAGCTGTGCCCACTCATCCTGCAGAGGCAGGAAAGACAATAATAACACATTTTAAGCCTTCAAGTTTAGGGATGGTTTGTTACGCAGCAACAGGTACCTGAAACACTATCTTATAGGTAAGAAAGCAGAAGACTAAAGACATTAAATAAACTGCCAAAAGTCACAGAGTAAGTCATAGAACCCAAATTTGAAGATTTTAAGTCATATTTTATTTCATTGCAGAGTATTCTCTTACTGACTATATTTTATCTCTTTCCACTGTCAACATTTCTGGCAGTTGCCATGTGACCTTGATCAAGCCTGATTCTTCATATGTGAAATGAGGCTAATAAGTATACTTAGCCTTAATTTTTTGTGCATAAATGCATGAGGTTAAATAACTTGCCATGTTTTATACAACAAGCGAATGGTAGAGCTAGAATTTTAACATAAGATATACTAATTCTTAAATTTAAGTTAACCGTTATACAGTATTGCCCCCTAATAGCCATAGAATAAATCCCCAGTGCACCATCACTCTTTCAACTGTATTTTCATAAACTTCAGCAACTCAGTGTAGTGAAATTCAGAGGAAACAGAAATTCCTCTAGTTGTGGTTTGGAAGTGCTTAAATCATCCATGAAGAGAAGACCAAGATAGGGGATCTCTTTAGTCTCTGTTTCAATAACAGTTGTTGAAATATAATATAGATGTGGTAAGATTAACTCCTTCTAAGTATACAATTCAACGTCTTATTTCACAGAAGTGTGAAACCATCACCACTATTTAATTACAGAACATTCAATCTTCTCCAAAGAAACCTTGAACCAATTAGTTACCAACCCCCATTCTCCTTTGTCCCCTTAGTCTCTTTTTTCAAATAAAAAAAAAATTTCTCTTCTCTTTAAAAATATTAATAGATATTTAAGAGCTATTAAAATGTAAGTGTCTTGAACACATGGATTGAATGCCATTTAATTATGACTGTGTTTGCTGTAGCTAGCACATAGCAATGGCATTCAAAACACATTTGCTGCATGCAAATATGTGTCCTGTGCCTGACTGATCTTTCTTACTATGGCTAAAAATAAAGTAATAAAACAGAATAATAATATAAGTAGCATAATAATAGAATTATTTATCATTCAGAATGAAAGTATCATTGAAACTCTAATTGGAAAAGAGGTTTTTCTAGGTAAGTACATACAAAGGACCAGTTGCACCATTACTGTACATCCCCTTCCATGCAATATGCATTAATAGCTACTGTAGAGATATAAATTTTTGATCCTTCATGAATGAAGTTATGTTGAGGTGTTGGAGTTGGGAACTACAAAGGAGACATATTTCCCTGTACTATGGCTAGCACAGACATTATCGTGAACTACATTGTGTCATGCCTAATTCATATGTTGAATCCCTACCCCCCAATGTGACTGCTTTTGTAGATATGACCTTTAAAGAGATAATTAAGGTTAAGTGTGGTTATAAGGGTAGGGTCCTAATTCAATTTAGCTGTTGTCCCTATAAGAAAAAGAGACATGAGAGATGTGAGTACATAGAACAAAAGCCATGAGAGGTCATGGGCCAGCAGACAGTGACATGCAAGCCAAGAAGAGAAACTTCAAAGAAAAAAGAAAGAAAGAAATTCAACAGGTAAATTACATACCTGCCAACAACTTGATTTTGGAATTTTTTCACTGTGGGGAAAAGTATGTTATTTAGGCCACAAAGTCTGCCGTATTAAGTTATGGCAGCCTGAGCAAACTAATACTGGCAACCTGAGGGCATATCAGAGGAGTATAGCATTGTTGCTGTCTTCAGAGACATTCTAGAGAGCCACATTTCCCAAACTATGTGAGCCATTATGGCTTCCCAATATGGCTAGAAATATTCAGAATGCAACCTCATTCCTTAGCCTTCAGATAAAATTTGAGTTAATCCTTCTGTTTCTCACTGGAAAGATCATAGGTTTTCATCTCTGAGGCGCTGTTACTTTACATAAGTTAAGAATATTGCAAGGGTTGTTAATTCTTTAAACTATGCTTTTTCTCTTTTTTTTTTTTTTTGAGATGGAGTCTCGCTCTGTCGCCCAGGCTGGAGTGCAGTGGCCGGATCACTATGCTTTTAATTATGAAATAGCTATAGAGAATTTCTGATTCCAAAATGGTAGTGTAGAAGCAAGCTGGCCTCACTCCCCCACATGGAAAACAGAAAAGAAATACACAATGCCAAGATTATCACCAGTGATATTCTAGAACTCACATATGAGGATTAATCAGTTCCTGGAACTGCAAAGAAAGAAGTGAAAATATTCTGAACAAATGGTAAGACAATCAGACTTCATATCTAGGATGTATCTCCTTCCAGTGTGTCCAGCACCAAGTAAATAAAGAATTGCCACCTGACTCATGATTTCTACACTGGAAAATGTGAGATTGAGATGGAGAATGAGCTTGCTCACCATCTTGGGTTACAAGGCGAAAGACCTGCCTCTGCCTCAATCCATAGGAAGCATCACAAAGGGAGACATATTCCTGAAGACAATCAAAGGCAAAGGGGAGAGGTGGGACTATCATTCCAAGATCTAGAAATTACTATGTAACTTGTCTGAAAGAGACACCAGATCAGAGTGTTGGTTCAGCAGGAGAACAATGTAAGAGGTATGTCCTGCGGGTCCTATGAGTACAGTCCCCTAGCTGGCCTTCCCATACTGATGGACTGTTCTCTTTGTGACCACCTTCATTCAGGACAGGCAGCAACAGAGGCAAACCTGGGCTTAGATGCTGTCTGGTGCCAAAAAAAAAAAAGCAGTTCCCTAGTAGGGGGGAAAAATTCAGCAGGTAAATCACAAAGAATCTCTAAGCAAACATAACCAGTAAAAAACCAAACAAACCACAGAGAGAAGACTGGAGTAAATAACTAATTATTTCATACAAATACATAGATGTACATCCACAAGAAACAACAGTAGGGAACCATGGCCTCCCCAAATGGACAAAACTAGGAACCAGTGACTGACTCTAATGAGACAATGATATGTGAGCTCCTGTACAAGAATTCAAAATAACAGTTTTAAGGAACAAAGTGATATCCATGATAACACAGAAAAGCAATTCAAAAATTTATCAAAGATATTTAACAAGTTGAAATCATGAAAAAGAAATTTTGAGACTGATAAATACATTTGCTGAACTGAAAAATTTATTGGTGTCTCTCATCAGCTAGTTGATTCAGAGGAAAAAAAGTGAGCTTGAAAACGGACTATTTGAAAATACCATCAAAGAGAAAAAAAGAAAAAAATGAAAAAGAACAAAGACCACCTAAAAAATAGAGAAAATTACCTCAAAAGACAAAATCTAAAAATTATTGGCATTTAAGAGACAGATGAGGAAGAAAAGGGGTAGAAAACTTATTCAAAGAAATAATAAAAACCTTTCAAAACATGAGTATGATATAAATACCCAGGTACAGGAAAGTCAGAGAATACCAAACAGATTTGACCCAAACAAGATTACCACAAGGTATATAATAATTAAACTCTCAAAGGTCAGACAAAAAGAAGATTCTAAGAATGCAGCACAAGAAAAGAACTACATAACATAAAAATGAGCTCCAATTCATCTGGCAACAGACATCTCAAGGGAAACCATACAGTTCAGGAGAAAGTAGGAAGATATTTTCAAAGTACTGAAAGAAAAAAAACTACCATTTAAGAATTCTGTATCCAGCAAAGCTATTTAAAATAAAAAGGACAGATAAAGTCTTTTCCAGCAAAGAAATGCTGAGTGAATTCACCACCACCAGACCTGTCTTACAAGAAATGATAAAGGTATTTTTTCAATCTGAGAGAAAACAAAAATTAATATGCAGAAAGAATACATTTGAAGGTATAAAACTGGTAAAATTAAGCAAAAGATAATGTGAGAATAATACTGTAATTGTGGTAGGCAAGGCACTCATGACTCTAATATAAAGCCTAAAAGATAAATCTATAAAAATATTAGCTACAGCAGCCTATTAAAAATAGGTAATATAAATATATGTAAATCGATCACAAAAAAAATGGAAGGGGTATAAAACTAAAATGTACAGTTTTATTTTTAGTTTTTTTCTTTGTTTCCATTTTTTGTGATCTAAGATAAGTTGTCATCTATTTAAAATAACTTTTTATAACTGTAAAATTACTTTTATAAGCTTTTTGGTTAAAACGAGAAAACTAATAATAATCGATAGACTAAAAATGTAAAAAGCAACAAAATAAAACATACTACCAGGAAAAATTACCTAACCACAAAGGAAGATGGTAAGAAAGGAAAAAAATTTACAAAATGATCAGAAAATAAGCAACAAAATGGCAGTAGTAAAACTGAATGTAAACAGGCTCAAATATCCAACTAAACAATAGAGTGGCTGAATGGATAAACAAGTCTCAGCTACATGCTGCCTATAAGAAACCTATCTCACTTTAAAGACACACATAGACTGAAAGTCAAAGGCTACAAAAAGGTATCTGATGCAAGTAGAAACCAGAAAAGAGTGGGAGTTGCTATACTTATATAAGATAAAATTGACTACAAATCAAAGACTATTAAAAAAATAGAAAGATTGTTATATAATGATAAAGGGGTCATTTCAGCAAGAGGATACAACAATTATCTATGCACATAATACTAGAGTTCCCATGTATATAAAGTAAATATTAACAGATCTAAGGAAGGGATAGGCTGTACTATAGTAATTGGGAACTTCAACATTCTACTCTTAGTAATGGACAGGTCATTCAATCAGAAAAATCAGCAAAGAAACACCAGAGTTAAACAATATACTAGGCCAAATAGGCCTACCTGACATTTACAGAACATTTCACACAATTTCTGCAGAAAACACATTTTTCTGTATCACCATATGGAATATTCTTAAGAGCAGACTGAATATTAGGCCATAAAATGAGTCTCAATTTTTTTAAAAGTAGAAATCATATCAAGTATTTTTGTGACTTCAATGGAATAAAACAAAAAAGCGATAACAAGTTGAATTTCACAAACTATACAAACACATAAAACTTAAACAATATACTGCCAAATTACCAATATATCAATGAAGAAAATAAGAATATTAAACACTTATTGCAACAAATGAAAATTGAAATACAACATACCAAAATCTATGGGATAAAGCAAAAGTAATATTAGAAGGAAGTCTAAAACAATAAATGCCTACATTGCAAAAGTTAAAATACTTCAAAAAAACAACTGAATCATACACCTCAAACTACAAAAACAAAAAACTGTTCAAAATTAGTAGAAATCAAGAAATAATAGAGTTAAGCAAAAATAAATAAAATTGAGACTACAAAAAATACAGAAGATCAACATGACAAAAAGTTGGGTTTTTTTTGGTAAAGATAAAATTGACAAACCTTTGGACTAACAAAAAGAAGACTCAAAATCAGACAAAAAGACAAATTATTATAGACTATTATGAACAAGGTTGTATCAGCAAATTGGAAAACCTAGAAGAAATGTATTAATTCCTGGACACATACAACCTATCAAGATTGAATCATGCCGAAATAGAAAACCTAAACAAACCAATAATTAGTAATGACATTTAAGCCTTAATAAAAAGTCTCCCATCAAAGATGAGGCCAGGACCTGATAGCTTTGCTGTTGAATTCTATCAAACATTTAAAGAACTAATACCAATATTAATCAAACTCAAAAATTGAAGAGGAAGGAATACTTTCAAACTTACTCTATGAGGCCAACATCACCCTGATATCAAAACCAGACAAGGGCACAACAACAAACGAAAACTAAAGGCCGATGTTACTGATGAACATAGATGCAAAAATCCTCAACAAAAATACTAGCAAAGTGAATTCAATACATTAAAAAGACAATTCACCGTAATCAAATGAAATTAATCTCAGGGAGGCAAGGATGGTTCAATACATGCAACTCATTGAATATGATACATCATATTAACAGAACAAAGAAATAAACATCATTTCAATAGATGTGGAAAAGACACCCAATAAAATTAAACAACTCTTTATGATAAAAACCTTGAATAATCTGGTATAAAAGAAACAGTAAACATCCTACTGAGTGAGTAAAATTGAACACCTTTCTTGTAAAACAAGGGTGCCATTTTCATCACTTTTATTCAATGTAATACTGAAAGTCCTGGATAGAGCAATTAGGCAAGAGAAAGAAAAGGTATACAAATTAGAAAGGAAGAAGTCAAATTAGGCTTGTATGCAGATGAAATGATACTGTATTTTAAAAAATGTAAATACTCTATCAAAAACCGGTAAAACTGATGAACAAATTCAGTAAAACTGCAGGATACAGAATTAATATATAAAAATTAGTAGCATTTTTACATTTTTTTTAGATTTATAATCTGGAAAAGAAATCAAGAAAGCAATCTCATTTACAGTAGCTAAAAGGAGTATAAAATACTTAAAATCAGTTTGACCAAAGATGTGAAAGATCTATACAAGAAAAATTATAAAAGATAATGAAAAAAACTGAAGAGAACACAGGAAAATGGAAAGTATTCCATGTTCATGGATTGGAGTAATTAATATTGTTAAAATTACAGTACCATCCAAAGCAAGTTACAAATGCAATGCAATGCAATTCCTGTCAAAATACCAATGACATTCTTTACAGAAATATAAATCTTTAAAAAAAGTATAGGAATCACAGAAGATCCCAAATAGTCAAAGCAACGCTGAGCAAAAAGAACAAAGTACCACATTACCTGACTTCAAAGCACCTTACAAAGCTATAGTAACTAAGTCAGCATGGTATTGACATTAAAACAGACACACAGATCAATGGAACAAAATAGAGAACCCAAATATAAATCCACACATTTACAGCTAATTCATTTTTTTTTTTAACAAAGGCACCAAAGACAAACAATGGAGAAAGTCTCTTCAATAAATGATGCTGAGAAACCTGTCTAATCATCTGCAGAATAAATAAAAATAGACACTTATTTCTCACCAAATGCAAAACTCAAATCAAAATTGATTAGAGACTTAAATTTGACACCTGTAACTATATAACTACTTGAAGAAAACTTTGGGGAAATGTTCCAAGACATAGGTCTGGGCAAAGATGTTTTTGTGTAAGACCATAAAAGCATAGGCAACAAATGCAACAATAAAAAAATATATGGAATTGCATCAAGTGAAAAACCCTCTGCATGGAAAAGGAAATAATTAACAGAATGAAGAGACAACCCACAGAATGGGAGGAAAAAAATGTTTGTATATATATCCATCTGGCAAGAAATTTATGAGAATGTATAAGAAGCACAAACAGCTAAATAGCCAAGAAACAATTTGATTTTTAAATGAGCAAAAGATTTAAAAAGACATTTAAAAAAGACATACAAATGGCTAATAGATATATAATAAGATGCTCGCCATTACTAATTATCAGAGAAATACATATTAAAATCACAATGTGAGATAGCTCACTCCAGTTAGAACACCTTCTATCAAAAAGGGAATAGCAGATGCTGGCAAAGTTGTTGAGAAAGGAGAACCCTCATTACGTTGTTGGTGGGAATGTAAGTAAGTACAGCCACCATGAAAAACAGTAAGGAATTTCCTTACAAAACTAAAAATAGGACTACCACATGATCCAGCAAATCCACTACAAGGTATGCGACCAAAAGAAGGGAAATCAATACATCAAAGAGATATCTGAATTCCTATGTTTATGACAGCCCTATTCACAATAGCCAGGCTGGGGAACCAACCTAGATGCCCACCAATGGATAAATGGGCAAAGCAAATGTGATACACACACACACACACACACACACACACACACACACACACACACACACACACACAGAGGGAGACAGACACATACACACACAGAGAGAATGAGAGTAGAATATTACTCAGCCACTAAAAAAGAGTAAAATTCTGTCATTTTCAGCAACATGAATGGAACTAGAGATTATTTATGCTAAATGATCATAGCCAAACACAGCATGTTCTCATTTAATACATTGGCTAAAAGAGTGGATCTCATGAAGATAGAGAGTGGATTTTCGTTACCAGAGAACAGGAAGGGTAAGTGAGGGGATAAATAAAGGTCAATTAATGAGGTTATGGAAAAAAACAAGACCTAGTACTTGAGAGATGAGTTGGATGACTCTAGTTAATATCTATTCTACATTTAAAAAATAGGAGAGAACAATTTGAATGCTCCTAGTGTAAAGAAAAGATAAATATTTAAGGTGATGAATATCCCAATCACTCTAATTTGATCTTTGCACGTATCTGAATGTATCAAGTTATCACATGCACCCCAAAACACATACATCAATATAAATAAAAAATGAAAGAAATAGGTATATAAAGTACATCCTAGGGTTTCAGTACAGGTGTATGTTAAATAACTGAGTGCAAAACTATGCATGATCCATACAAACTGAGGAATACTATTGGGCAGTTGTATTTTTAACAATGATATCAACGTTTTTGTGGTGAAATATGAACTGAAAACCTTAAAAAATATCCACCAGATAATGTGAATAAAGGATGCCATCCTTACAATAGAAACTTTGCAGAATTCTGAAATAACTTAATCATTAAGCTTTGCAAATACTGTAGTGTACAAGCTTATATAACAAAACCAGAGGCAGTTAAGAGCTGAAAGTACATGGTAAATAAAGGGGCAAAATAGAAGACAGAAACAAATCAGTGAGGCAAAGAGTTTACAATGAAAGTACAATGAGTAGGTGAAATTACAATTTGTATCTTTTTAGCTGTCAGCATTTCAACATTTAGTACACCGAATTTAGCAAAACATTCAATACACTTTCAAAAATGACAAAAGCCACTATGTACCTACAGATCTATAATTCTAGAGATGAGCACCATGGAAAATAATAGCTTTTATGTACCATTCCTAAAGATTGTCAATTTTCCGGGGTGCAAATCATGTCAAGGATGTCTTTTACTAAATTATTTGCAGTAAAGTTTTGCTAAAGTTGGAAATAATTGCTGTTAAATCCTAGTTCCGATAAATCATTGTGGTAGAGTATGAGATCTGAAAATAATGAAGAAGGACCATTGTAATTCCTAACCTGTAAAGGAATATCAAAACTCCAATTCCCAGAAAAGGAAGCAGGGTCTGAGTGATTTAATGACTTAGTGAGTGTCATCTAATAATAGGAAATACAGAATTCAATCCCAGGCATGTCTAATCTCAAAGCAAGGACTTTTTCCCACTATACCTGCCATATGGCCAGAATGTTCTTATGCTTCTTATGGGTTATTAAATTGTCAAAGGAATCAAAACTGTGCAGGAGATATTGAAATTACCACTTAAACCACTAGATTACAGAACAGTTTGAATAGCCACACCAAAAGAGAGAAAATATTCACCGTCAAATTGTATTGTTCTCTCTTCAAAAATTCCTGTGTAGTACCTATCTGTTCGTTCTCTCTCTGTCCCTCCCTCCCTTTCCCTCTCTCTCATTCATTCATATATATATAATCTCTAATAGTCTCATATTGAAAGTGCTCGGCATCAAAATCGGCGTTTCTAGCCTATCTAAATAGACACAACTCATTGAAAACTCAACAAATCTACATCCATCCTCTCAACAATTTCTCACTGAGGAGAGAGAAATGGGAACCTTGAAAAAAATACTTTTTTTTGGAGTGGAGGCCTTGACAGTTTAAAAACATTTGTGTTTCTCAATGTCTCTTGGCATCAAGCTCCTCGTATCCCCAGAGGACTGATTAAAGGAAAATACTGTCTTTTTTCATAAAGAATAAAACCAGAAATTTCAGAGTTTATGGCTCTATGTAAATATTAAATATATCAGCAAACATTTATCACACTACAATCTAGAATAGTGTTATTGTGTATTTAGTGAAAACATATGCCAAATAATGAGAAAGAAGAGATAATTATTGATTTCATTTTTTTCTACCCAATTGGCAAACACTTGTCTATAATGTAGGAATTATAATCTGGATTCTGTCAGCATAAGACATAGCAGATACGGTAAACTGTCCACTCACAGTTAATGTCTCCCTCTTTTTTACTAACATATTCCGAATTTGTTCTAGGTGGCCCTATGCCCAGTTCAAGTATTTGCCTTCTGGGACTCCTTTTTAGTGATGAGTAGCCATGTGACATGAGTAGCAGACATCTACTGGTGATGGGGGGCTTATGGGAAAAATCTCCATTATCCCGATGAAAAATGGTAGTCATGGCCAGGCGCGGTGGCTCAAGCCTGTAATCCCAGCCCTTTGGGAGGCCGAGACGGGCGGATCACGAGGGCAGGAGATCGAGACCATCCTGGCTAACACAGTGAAACCCCGTCTCTACTAAAAAAAAAAAATACAAAAAATTAGCCAGGCGTGGTGGCGGGCACCTGTAGTCCCAGCTACTCGTGAGGCTGAGGCAGGAGAATGGTGTAAATCCGGGAGGCGGAGCTTGCAGTGAGCCGAGATCGCACCACTGCACTCCAGCCTGGGCCACAGAGAGAGACTCCTTCCCAAGGAAAAAAAAAAAAAAAACATGTCAGTCATACTGATAAGTCCCCTTTACCCTTTTCTGTGTTCATGGCAGCTATCTAAAAACCATTAGGATGACAGACCCACACTAAAGATGACAGAGGAAAACAAAAACAGACAGGAGTCTGGCCTTGTGAAGGGGATACTCCAATCTTGATTTATTCCCTTATTCCCTTCCTAGACATTTTATTGGGTGAAAAAAGCCAAATTTGATAAAGTTTTACTATATGAAGTTACATTTGATTCCTAAAGTGATTTACATATTGATACTCAGCAAGTTCAGGTATCAGTCATTATCAGTGATTCTAGACCAACCTGAGTGGCAATTCAGGTGATAGTTTGCAGAACTCATTTCTATTTTATTTGATATTTTTATTGATTACCTAATTAAATGAATCAAAATTCAATAATTTTATTTGTAAACAAAAATGATACGGTCCCATAAAAACAATGGATTCAAAAGGAGTAGAAATATCAACAAATAAGTCTTAATAATAAAGTTGGTAATTTACAATAGCAAAGAAATAACTAGAGTAGAGCATTTTTGTAAATCATTAGGTAAATATGATTATTACTGTGGTTCTGGGGTTAACAGCTAACCATATTAGCCAGGCTATTAAGTTAAATATGCCGTAGTATTACATGTAGGGGTTGGAACATAATTCTTCCATCCTAATTTGCATTGCTTAAACACCTCTTATACAGTATATGTGCATATTTGATCATTACATTTTAAAGAAATGCTGAGAAATTAGGCAGCATCCAGAGGAAGTGACAGTGACATAATGATTAAAGGGCTGAAAAGCAAGTCTTACAAGAAAAGGTTAAAATAATTGGCATTTAGCCTGGAAAGCAGCAAAATGATTACTACCCTCAAATTGTATGTTAAGTCCTGTATTTTTCTTGATGTGATACTAAGGTAGACTGAGAAAACAAAACCAAAAAACAACCGAGTAACCTTTCAGAAGGCTCTTACCTATTCAATACAAACGTGTAGTTTTTGAGAGCTACTATGAACCAGGCCCTGGACCAGGTAAATAAATCATGGTTCTTTCCATTAAGAATTTCACAGACTTATACAGGATGAGGATGGTTGTATTCCTTAGAATAAAGGCTAGGTTGCTTTTACAACTTAGTATTATAAAACTGGATTTTTTTTTTTTTTTTTTTTTTAATAGTCCAGCCCGTCAGAGCTGGTGAAGTAGACCTGCTGTAGAAGTCTGAAGACCGAGTCCTCCCTCCACAATTCTCCACCCTTGAAAGGTCGTGTGCGTGTCTGTTCACCCACGAAAGAAGAAGAAGACACCAAATAGATGGCATCGATTTCATCTTAAGTAAGTGAGGAGTAAGTTACCATTAAGCTCAACATTCCATTTTTCTGAATTTAGTCATATTAGCATGCCCAGGTGCAAGGAGGGTTGCGAAATATTGCCTCTAGCTGGGCAGTCATATGTTCAGATACAATCATTCTATTATGGAAGACAGAAAAATGTTGGGAAACAACTAACAGTTTTCTACACATATGAAATATTGGCATATCAGTATTTTCATTGTTAAAAATTATCTGGAGAGCAATCAACAATGCTGCTGGATAATTAAGTTATACATTTTCTAAAATCAGAAGGGCGAGAAGAGTCAACTCTCTAGATCTTGCATACACTATGGTATATATAAGCGTTGGAGTTGTGTTTTAGTCATTTCTGACTACTCATTTTTAAAATCTTTTAGTCCCCTGAGGATTTCTATCTGTGCAGATGTACAGACAATCTGAAATGTTTGAAATTTTGTAAGCGCAGCATAAAATCAAAGAAAGAAGTTGGTCTTGGGCCTCTATCTTCACCCATTTGCTATGAGGTTTCAGGTCCTGGGAAAACTTTTCCCTAAACCATTGAAGAGTTCAAGTTGTGATTCTATTCATCTCTTCTCATGGACAAAGCACTTCAGTCACCATATTTTTATCATCTAATTAAGCTCCAGCATAAAATTTTATCGAAATCTCTCTATAATAGTTATTTTTCATCTACATATTTTTTGTATTTAGTTTAAATTAATCTTCTCTACAACATCCTGTCTGATCCTGGCATTGTAGGCAGTGCGCTGGCAAGGTCTTACATGATTTAATAACATTGCCTGGTTCAGGATGAATTTACTTCAGTTCTTACAGTTCAAGTTCCATAAAGCATGGTAACAACTTTATAGTATATTGCAAGACTGTTAATCAGTTAGCGCGGTGGCTCATGCCTGTAATCCCAGCATTTTGGGAGGCTGAAGCAGGCTGATCACCTGAGGCTGGGAGCTCGGGACCAGCCTGACCAACATGGAGAAACCCTGTCTCTACTAAAAACACAAAATTAGCCGGGAGTGGTGGTACATGCCTGTAATCCCAACTACTTGGGAAAGCTGAGGCAGGCGAACCGCTTGAATCTGGGAAGCGGAGGTTGCGGTGAGCCAAGATCGCACCATTGTACTCCAGCCTGGGCAACAAGAGCGAAACTCCGTCTCAAAAATAATAATAATAATCAGTCCAAAATCCAGGCTCTCGAGAGTCCTTCTAATGAAATTGTTTGTAATTTATTCATGAGTAGACATAATTTGAAATAATAGATCACATCCTGCATCATCCTGTAAGTGTTGTTATATTTTGCACATTAATATACATGTCATTTAACTGACTCTATAACAATTGGAGATAGAAATTCTTTGAAACATCACAAATATTTGTTATTAGATTAAATAAATGAACAAATACTTACTAGATCTATTGAGTGATTAAATGTCATTTTATCTACCTGTAAAACAGATTTTCAAAAACAATTTTATTCACAAAATACTCTTTCGCATCAAATGGTCAATTAATTTGACCAATCTTTTTTAATAAAAATATTCTAGTAAATTCAAACAAAATTAATTTGGCTGCTTTTGTCCTGACTGACTGATTGATTAGTCATTTGAGCCACGGTATTCATATTGATTTCATATTTAGTTAAAGCCTATGTCTCCTAGAGTCTGAATTCTACTAACATCCATCCAATAAAATCATTACTTACACAGTCTTAATATACTGAGACTCAAATTATGTAGTACAAAATAATTTAGTCAATCAGATATCTGTGGCTAAAATACGGTATCCTGAAACTTTACATATTCAGAAACTATAGCCTTAACACTTGTAAGACTATTTTAAATAACCACAGAAAATGTAATGTTATGGATATATAACTAAAACCATACATAAAGAAAACTTCAATTTGCCTCTTTATGCACAACTTAAGTGATTCTTTGCAAATTTATTTGGTTATTTTTAATATAACTATAACAAATTTCCAAATAATTGACTCAGGTCTGTCTCTACAATATCCAGAATATGTGACTGCCACTCATTTTCCCCATCTTTTTGATTTATTGATAGTTGCCTAGATTAATGCCAGTGTGATTGGATTAATTCTAGGTTTCAATGCCAACTCTATAAGTAACTGCGTTTTTACATGTCTGATACTGTAACAAATGGAAATATGGAAAACAGTACATCTGAAGCATAGCAAGACATTTAAGATGATTTACCATAAAAACCTCAAGTTTAAGCTTTGAATATCAGCAAAATTAAGATAAGTTTATAAATGGTTAAAAATAATTATAACCATTGCTAGTAAGAAAGGAAGTGTTTAGTCATGAACTAGAGAGGTCTACCCTATCCAATATTGTTTCTACCTATGGAGACTTTATAGGCATACTAACAAAATTCTTGATAAAGGATGTGAATTTTAAAATGCACTATATTTTCATATGAAGATGTCAAAATACCTTCAATGTCTTTTGTGCTTGTTGACAAAAAGAGTCAAACTCTAAAATATTTTTAGAGATTTATTTTGAGCCAAATATGAGTGACCATGGCCCGTGACAAAGCCCTCAGGAGGTTCTGAGATCTTGTGCCCAAGGTGGTTGGGGTACAGGTTGGTTTTATATATTTTAAGGAGGCATGAGACATCAATCAAATACATTTAAGAAATACATTGGTTTGGTTCAGAAAGGTGGGGCAACACAAAACGGGGACTTCCAGGCTGTAGGTAAACCTAAGCATTTTCTGGTTGACAATTGGTTGGGTTTGTCTGAAGACCCGGGATCGATAGAAAGGAAATGTTCAGGCCGGGCACGATGGCTCATGCCTATAATCCCAGCACTTTGGGTGGCCGAAGAGGCGGGTCACCTCAGGTCAGGAGTTTGAGACCAACCTGATCAACATGGTGAAACCTCATCTCTACTAAAAATACAAAAATTAGCCCGGCATGGTGGTGTGCACCTGTAGTCCCAGCTACTTGGGAGACTGAGACAGGAGAATTGCTTGAACTCATGGAGGCTGTAGTGAGCCAAGATCGTGACACTGCACTCCAGCCTAGGTGATAGAGTGAGATGAGAATTGCTTGAAATAGGGAAGTGGAGGCTGTAGTAAGCCAAGATCGCGCCACTGCACTCCAGCCTGGGTGACAGAGTGAGACTCTATCTCAAGGAAATGTTTAAGTTAGGATAAAAGATTGTGGAGACCGAGAGACCACCGTCCTTTTGAAGTCTTATAGTGGCTGCCCTTAGAGACAGTAGATGACAAATGTTTCCTATTTAGATGTTTGTTTGTTTGTTTGTTTGGAGACAGAGTCTCGCTCTGTCAACAGTTCTCCTGCCTTAGCCTCCTGAGTAGCTGGGATTACAGAAGTGCATCACTAAACCCAGCTAATTTTTCTATTTTCAGTAGAGACAGGGTTTCACCATGTTGGCCAGGCTGGTCTCAAACTTCTGACCTTATGAACCCCACCCACCTCAGGCTCCCAAAGTGCTGGGATTACAGGCATGAGCCACCACGCCTGGCCTCCTATTTAGATCTTTAAAAGGTGCTAGACTTAATATCTTAATCTCTTCAAGATTGGGAGAGCCTGGAAGAAAAAGATCTAGCTATGTCAGTGGAGATTCTTTACAGACACAGATTTTCCCCCACAAAGCTTAGCTTTGCCGGGCCATTTCAAGATATGGCAGAGAAACGTGTTTGTGGTAAAATATTTTAATTTTTTTCTTTGTTATGCCAGAGTCAGATTGGAAAGTAAGTCATGATATACAGGGTTAAATAAAACTCATTCTGATGAGAATTTATGGTTTGTGAGAATTTATGACTCACCAGACCCCTTAGATAGGAATTTGAGCAAGATGAAAAAAAAATCAGAGATGAGTCCTCATGCTGAATCCAATAACTCAGTTGCTAAGACTTCAACTTTTCCCCAACATCACTCCAATTTAGATATTGTTCAGAACCAACAATTGACAATAAAAACTTGAAAATGTAAGTGGACATTTTCTAAATTAATAGAAGTACAATATCTCCAACCGAGATGAAGCATGATCACACTCTACTTTCATTGGGAGTTTATGACTGAAGTTGTTATTTCAAATGTTGAAGCTTACAGCAAATTACATAGTAAACTGACTTACACAAGGAAAGATTCAAGGCATGAGGCATGTTAATGCTACAGGAGAGAAGATTTGAGGAGGAAGCTGAAAAGAATGATTCCTTTATTCTCACAGGAATGAGAAACTCCAGATTGATATAGAAGCCATTTAACACAAATGTAAATTTTATGGGAAAACAAGCTTAAATTACAGTTTAATATTTATCAAGCTATGTGATAACTTGCTTTTTTGAAGTAGTAGAAGAAATCGTGAAAAACTGTTGGTAGTGTTCTGTTTCAAAAAATTCTATGCTCTTTAAACATACATAATTAAATAAACATAACACATAAAATGGGAAAATGTTTACACCATGTACAAATAGTTAATGTTACATGGAGAGCTCAAACTACACATGTTCTAAAATCCTAAGACATAGAATAAAGTAATTACAATTTCTTGTCGTAAAGTCCATAATAATATCTAATGATTCTTTGTATTCTGTGGTTATGTTTCCTTTCTTGTTTGTTTTTTTTTTTAATTTGGGTCTTCTGAGTTTGATTTTTTTTTTCTTTTTTTTTTTTAGTATGACAAAAAGTTTCAGTTTTGTTTATCTTTACTCTCCAAAAAAAAAAAAAAAAAAAAAAAAACCAGAAAACGCTTTTATTGTGTGTCACCTCTCTTCTGTATTTTATAATCTCGATTTCATTTATTATTGCTCTCATCTTTATTTCTTGCCTTGTACAAATTTGGTTTTGGTTTGTTTTTGCTTTTCTGGTTCCTCGAGTTACATCATTAGGTTGTTTATTTGAAATATTTCAACTTGGTAATGTAGGCATTTATTGCTGTAGACTTCACTCTTAGTACTGATTTTACTTTATCTTTTAGATTTGGGTATGTTGTGTTTTGATTTTGATTTGTTTCAATATTTTAAAATTTCATTCTTAATTTCTTCATTGACCTCTAGTTTATTCAGGAGCATGTTGTTTAATTTCCATGTGTTTTTCTAGTTTATAAGGTTCCTCTTATTAATCATTAGTAGTTTTATTTTCTATAGTCTGTAAAGACACTGGGTATGATTTCTACATTTTTTACTTTGTTCACCTCTCTGCATCCCCAGGAACTTATTCTTACATTTGAGTTGTGGGATATTACTGGTAATAATCTTGGTGATAGATATTTGTTTTTGATTTTCTGTTCCGGGGAGTGAGGCAAGCTTGCTTCTCCACCACCATTTTGGAAAGGAAGAGCACAGATATTCTTTAGAAAGTATGAGAAATTGTTACAAGGTCTATGCTAAGCAATACTATAATACGATTATTGGATTAGTATTAGGAGGCAATTCTCCACAGGTCTGTTTTACTTCTGGGCACCTCGTGAACAGAAACAGTGATGGTCTTTGTTCCAGATAATATTTTCAAGGATATTTTTATAACAAATAGTCTTGGAAGATAGAGCTGGTCTTTTTTACTGCTTATAGGGAAAAATATGTTTTTCTCCAGGGCAAAAGGCAGTTATGCCCATTGCACATTATAAAACAATTAGATTTCTTAAATTAAATGTTATTCTCCTGTAACAGAGCCCACGGCATGTGCAGGTGTCATCTGCCCCTTTTCATATCACCTATGGTATTTGGGATCTGAGGAACTGATATAAGAAAAATGATATGTCCTAGCTATTGCTATTTTGTAAGTAATAAACTGTCATTTGTCCCTGACTCAGGAGTCTCATGTGTTCTGCCAGCATCCATGGCAGACCAACCTGTTAGGTTGCAAATAGGGTAAAACTCAAGTTTTTCACATTTGAAAGACAATAGAATGTGTTTAGAAGGAACAGGAACTTTAGAATCAGACCATTTCACATTCAAATTTGATCTCTGCCTCTATGTGATCATAGGTAAGTCTAAAAACTTTTCTAAGTCCCAATTTTTCTCACCTGCAAAATGGAGGATAATAATGCCTAACTTTTAATATTTATGAGACTATTAACAGAAAGCACAAGTAACATGCTGATATTTTGCCTGACACATACAAAAATATAATTAATGCCTATCTTTGTCTTTCCCTCTTTTTTTCTTCCCCAAATCTATGTTAGTAATTCTACTCAGGAATATCAGTCAGCAGCAGATTAACTTGCAATTTATAAAAGCATTTATTTTGTATTAGTCTCTCTATCACCTGACATGATGATCAGCCAAGATCTGCAGCTGCACTGCCTGGCAGGTGAGACTGTAGCCTGGTCATCTAGTTAAGAGCTTTCTAATCATTAATGAATCAAGTCCAGAAATGTTCCTATATAGTGTTAAGATAATTGGCAAAAGTGTCTGGAGAGAAACGATTGGGCAGCATCTTAGTAAAGCTACTCTGGCAAGTCGAAGATAAGAAGGAAGAATGTATTTGCTCTTTTCTTTTTTATCTTTCCTTTTCTTTCTCTGCCTGCCCCCTCCGCCCCGCACCCCCACTGCCCCCTGCCTAGGGGTTTTCTTTTCTTTTCTTTTTTTTTTTTTTTTTTTTGAGGCGGAGTCTTGCTCTGTCGCCAGGACTGGAGTGCAGTGGCCGGATCTCAGCTCACTGCAAGCTCCACGTCCCGGGTTTACACCATTCTCCTGCCTCAGCCTCCCGAGTAGCTGAGACTACAGGCACCCGCCACCTCGCCCAGCTAGTTTTTGTATTTTTAGTAGAGACGGGGTTTCACCGTGTTAGCCAGGATGGTCTCGATCTCATGACCTAGTGATCCGCCCGTCTTGGCCTCCCAAAGTGCTGGGATTACAGGCTTGAGCTACCGTGCCCGGCCGGGGTTTTCTTATCTTAGATCTCTGACCTTAATCCAAAATTTATCTGAGGCAAATTTCTCAGCAAAATTGTCTGAAGCAATTGTCTCTTTCTCTTCTGTCTCATCGTTTTCAAAAGCCCTGGATATGGTTCAAATGATTCTTCCATCTGTTTCTTCTAATTCCATGACCTCAATCTTTTTCCTTAGAGTTATATCTCCCTTGAACACTCATTACTGCCTGGGAGCTGACTCAAGGTTGCTTCGCTCCCTCCGAGTTGGTGATCGTGCTGTGCCAGGTTCTCCTGAGAGCAGGGAGGTTGTGCGAGTGCTGTTCTGATATTTTCCGGGCAACCATTTGTGACTCTATCTGGGTCTTACTCCCAGAATTCCATGTGTTCACAGGCCAGTTTATGTCATTTGCCTTCTAGAACAAGGCTGGGGCATATTATGTTGAGAAAAAAGTGACAACAGAAAAGAAAATATTTATCAATAGGAAGATAGTCAATTATGTAATATGCCCCTACTGCTAGATGTTTGTTGTTGTTTTCTCAGTCTATCGCTATCATAAAAAAGTATTGTAATGAATTGCCACTTACATATATCACGCTGTATACATGCATGTAAATTAGCAGAATCAATTCTTAGGAGCAGAGACTGATAAATCAACAGCGAAGGCATTTTTATTTTAATGGTTGTTCTCAAGTTGTCTCCACAGGGTCTCACTATTTTACACCCAATAGCTACATATTAGAGAAGTTACTTTTTTCACAAACCTGCCAGTAGAGTTGTAAATTTTAGGTCCTTGTCATTTCTATTATAGGTTAAAAATGATCTCTTGGTATAGTTTTGGGTTTGTTATTCCTCTGTTCTGATCCCAAAATCAGATTTACTCTGAGATTGACTATGCTTTCATATATTTAAGGGACATGTTTTTTTCTTTTCTTTTAACCTATAAACATCAGGTTCATATTTGCCCATTTTTCTGTTGGGTGCTGATTTTCTACTACTTAGTTTTAAGGAGCTTCCATATATTCTCTCTGTGAGGTACATGATTTGAGAGTTTTGTAATTTGCTTTGGGTTATAGTGTTTTAATCATAAAAAAGTTGTGTATATTTATGTCTTGTCTATATCTATCGATGAAGTTGAATTTATAAAACTTTTAATGAATTCTGGATTTGAGGTCATAATTTGAAACGCCTTCTCTCCTTCAAAACTATAAAGATATGACCCTGTATTCTCTTCTAGTATTTATGTGGTCTTGTTTTCTCTTTTAAACTTAATTACCACCTGTCCTGTTGTCTGTAACAATGTGGCAGTCCCCTATTGACTAAATTTGGGATCTCAGTGAGAAAAGAATAAATACACAGTATGGAATAAAAATAATAAACATCTGAGTTAATTAATTTATTATTTTCAATTTTTTCTTTGATAAAATAAGACTTCAACATGTTGTGAAAATGAAGGATAATTTCCTGTTGAATTTTTGGATAGTTTGTGAGAAAGTACAAATATTCTTGGAAGAGTAGATTATATGACTAGCGTCCTTGGTTTCTTCAAAGTAGCTCTTTTTTTTTTGTGAAAGGCATAATAGTTTACTTTCAGACAAGAAAAGACTAGAAAATATTTAACCATATCCAGGTATTTTCTCACTTTAGCATAGAGGAGAAAAATTGAGAACATGGACTTTGCTACCAGGCACTTCTCCCGACTGGCTATGTTACTCTTGGGAAGTCATTTAACTTTCAGCCTCAGTTTCTTTATAGGTAGACTATGGAAAATAATTTCTTCTTCATAAAGTGTAGAGGATTGCATTACATAAAGTGCTAAGCAAAGTGGCTGGCATATGGTGAAATTCAAGTAATAACTATTTTCAGTTATTGAAGTTAAATTTTATTTCATGTGATTTCATAATTTGTTGAAGATTGAAATATGATTAGTAATATAACCATTTATGTTAAGCAGAAATAAAGGAAACACTGAAGCATAAACTAATATGAATTTTCAAATGTGTTGTCTCATTACACTGATTGAAAATAGCAACTCTGGTCTATGAGATGAGGCCTTGGAGATGCTCATCTCCAAAGTATCCAGAAAATAACCTTGAAAGAACTCACTGGCTGATAACCATAATTTGGCTAGTCCTACATCTTTCTAGTGGAATCTAAGGTGAAATATACAAATCAAGTGATATATTCTGAAAAAGGCCCTGCTGTGGCAGTATCCTGCGTTTAAAGTGTATATCAGGCTTCTCTGGAGACACCTCGAGATGGATGTTCAATGTATAGTGTCACATTTTTAGACATGTCCCCAAGGTTTTATTATTCTGTCTCTTCATTCTTGCACTTCAATAGCTTTGTTGCTTGAAAATCCTGTGATACCTCTTTACTATAAATTTAGATTTTAAATACCATTGTTATTTGGTGAAGAAATGTGCAAATCAGCATGTTCTTTTTAAAGTGCATTTTGGCTAAATTATCTTAACATATTTAATAGCTCTTAAACAAAAGGCATGTGTAATAATCACATTCCCATTTTTGTTTATGCTACCTTGCCAAAACTACAGGAGACAATGAAAAGCAATGAATTGTTCTAATCTCTGAATAGTAATAAATACTTTGTTACTGTGGCTTTTAGAATTTGGCTTAGTTCAAACTACTGTTGGAGAGCTAGAGGAATAGAAATGTGAGCGGTATTAATGAAGCAAATATACATTCACAAATACACAAATAAGTAACACCTGTTCAGACAGTGGCCAATTGTTTTCTGTTGATAGAGCATTTATTTTAGCCGTGGCATTGAAATGTTGGCTAGCAATAAAAATAACACTACTAACTATTCCTACATAGTTACAAGGAGGTGTGCCAGTTATTACTACTAATAAAGATAGAATGCAGCATTCAGCATTAACATTCATAAGCTAGGTGAATTTGAAGAAATTAACTGCTGTGAGCTTCAGTTTCTGCATGTGTTTAATGTATGTAACAGTACCTACCTCAAAAGACGGTTGTGAAGATCAAATAAGAATATGCATAAAAAACCTTTAACCCATTGTCTAGTATGTAAGCACGCAAGTCCAATTTATTAGTATAAAGATAGAAAAAGAAACAAGTGCTTATTTTATTGGCACAGAGTCCTAATTTATACCTCTATATGTGTCTCTTCATATGAATTTATTTTAGACATGAAGCTTACTGCCATACTTTTATATTTAAAAATTAAGTGGTTGGGCCGGGTGCGGTGGCTCAAGCCTGTAATCCCAGCACTTTGGGAGGCCGAGACGGGCGGATCACGAGGTCAGGAAATCGAGACCATCCTGGCTAACACGGTGAAACCCCGTCTCTACTAAAAATACAAAAAACTAGCCGGGCGAGGTGGCGGGCGCCTGTAGTCCCAGCTACTCGGGAGGCTGAAGCAGGAGAATGGCGTAAACCCGGGAGGCGGAGCTTGCAGTGAGCTGAGATCCGGCCACTGCACTCCAGCTCGGGCGACAGAGCAAGACTCCGTTTCAAAAAAAAAAAATTAAGTGGTTGATTTAATTAAAATCAAAATAAAAACCGAATATCAACTCATATTTACAACCATATTTTTTTTCTGAAAGTCTGTTTATATACCTATTTTTTCAGTGCTCCGAGACTTGCAAAGGGTGATTAAAGCTTTAGTCCTCTCTGAAAGTAAAAGTGTATGAGTATATATTCTTTGGGGGTTTAAAAAATTCATATATGTTTATTTTGCAAATATATGTTGTATCTGGAATTTTTATCTAAAATAGGCTACCTTCTTTTCAACACTGAAAAATCTGTAGAATCAGGTAATGCTCCAACTTAATGTCCTCTGAGTTTATTTTGGGACTGCAGCATTCCATAAGATAGCCACTTGCCACTGATGTTTATTTACATTTAAATACAAATTAATAAAATGTGATCATGTTTTTAATTTAAAATATTTTTCATTAAATAAATACTATTAACAGTTTAGTGCCTCTGTTTCCCTAGCCATATTTCAAATCCTCAATAGTCAGTCACATGTGGCAAGTGGTTATTATATTGGACAACGCAGATTAGAACATTTCTATCACTGAAGAAAATTCTGTTGGCTAGTTTTATCTTACAGAATCTTAGAAACTGCTCTATTACTGATGGGGTAACAGGCACTGACCCTGTATGGCTTAAGACATTTTTACAATCAGACCCCTTTCTAATTTTAAATATAAGATTTTAGATGAATTCCCAAGCTGCTTCTGCATTAATATTAAACTAATTGACATCTGACATTAATGCTGTTACCTTAGTCCAGTGATTCTCAACCTTGGCAGCACAATAGAATCAGTGGAAAGATTTTTAAAAATGTAGGTATCTAGGCCACATGCTATATGCTATATTAAAGACCAACTAGAGTAGGATCTTTAAGGACTGGCAAGCAGTCATCAGTAATTTTTTTTTCTTTGGTCTTCTCAGTAATTCCAACATCTGGCAAAGCTTGTGAACTCTGGATCCAGTCACACAGATCTGGTTTTCACATTTGTCACTAATTTTTTCTCATCACTTTGTTATTTTATATTGCAAAGGCACATAGCTCTTACCACACATTGCATGATTTACTGTTTTCTTTTAAGATAATGCTTCCTGTAATTATTTCTTATGCAACATTATTTTCTCACATATTGCTTAATTTTTATTGTTATTTTTATTTCGAATCAGAAATTTTGTTTTCCAGGCACTTTTCTCATTCTCACCGCTTTTGTGCTTTTCGGGTGATGGTGAACAAAAGTTAATATAATACATCAAAATCATCAACAATAGAAAAAAATGATACAAAATGTTGTGGAGTAAAATAAAATGACCCTTTACTACCCTTCTTCCAAATGCTTGTAAAAAGATGAGAGTCAAGGTGATTTTGCCCTAGAGCACACCTTTTGTTCCATGCATAATAATTCCTCACTTAAAAGTGTATAAATGTGAGAACTTTTGTATTGACATCCTTCCAACAAAAATGATTTTTTAGGAAAAATTTATAACTACCTGATTATTTGAAGAAGGCTCATGGTCCAAAAAAGAGCTTGTATTAGGAATTTCAGGCAAATGCTATTATAACATTTTCTTAAAATAACAGGTAAGGAAAATCTGTGGATGGTGGTAATTGAGAAATGCAGTTTGTTAAATAACATTTTAAGGCTGATGCGGTAGCTCACGCCTGTAATCCCAGCCCTTTGGAAGACAGAGGCAAGTGGATTATTTGAGCCCAGGAGTTCGAGACCAGCCTGGCCAACAAGGCAAAACCACATCTCTACTAAAAATACACAGATTAGCTGGGCATGGTGGTGGACACCTGTAATTCCAGCTGCTCAGAGACTGAGGGCATGAGAATCGCTGGAACGCTGGAGGTGGAGGTTGCAGTGAGCGAGATCATACTCTAACCTGGGCAACAGAGCAAGGCTCCATCTCAAAATAAATAAACATTAAAAAAGAACATTTTAAACTACTGTATCTACCAAAATTTTGTTTTGTTCATTTATCAAAATAATTCAATATGACAGAGACTGCTAGATGTTCCCCAATACCTACTCTCCCTTTTTTGCAAAGTAATAAGTCGAACTTTTAGTTGAATATACCGAGTTTTAAAGACAGAATGGGAAGAAAATACATGCAAACTTAATATTTGATAGGACCAAATATAATGTATACAAACCAAATCATTATGGAGATGGGCGAATACATTAGTTGGAATACCATTTTAGCCCAGTAGTAGAGAGCAGAGATTATAGTGGCTTGATCAAAAGAACCTTTTGCCCTTTCATGTGAGAGCATAAAAGTTTGGTTGAGGCTAGCATGCTCAATCTATAATGATCAAATATCTAGATTCCCTCTATTTTGTTGCCTTTTATCTTTAATAACAGCATCCATCTAATGACACAATATGGGTTTTGCCAGTCAGAGGAAAAGAATAAAAACAGAAAATAGAGGACACATTTCTTTTTATAGCCATGATTTGGAAATTGCACATGGTAGGCCCATTCACATTCATTGGCTAGAACTTCGTCACACTCTTACCTAGTTTGAAGAGAAGTTGAGAATTGTTATCTTAAGTTGAGCATCTCTGTGTGTATCCAAAAATCTTATACTATGTAAGAGAGAAAATATGCCTTTGAGATGGAAAATACTAGTCTCTACAATAAGACACTCAAATATCCAGGCACATACTCTTACATCTACTTTAAGCATGCTCTCCTCCTCCTCAAATCAGATGACTATTTACCATAACCAGCTAAAAATTCAAGATTTATGGAAAATATATGGTCTTCTTCAGAACTCAAACTACAGTTTTAGAAACATTATTTGTGGCCAGCCTCAAAGTCTGGCTTTTTGTTAGAAGTAACTCATACAGAGCAAATTAGAAGACATCAAGTTGTCCTGATATAGTGTGGATATTAGTTTCTGCCCAAAAATCTCATGTTGAATTGTAATCTCCAGTGCTGGAGGTGGGGCCTGGTGAAAAGTGGATCATGGGGGCAGATCCCTCATGGCTTGGGTGCTGTCTTCATGATAGTGAGTTCTACCAAGATCTGCTCATTTAAAAGTTTGGCACCTCCCCCACAAACACTCTTGTTTGCTTGCTTGCTCCCGCTTTGCCATGTGAAGTGCCTGCTCCTGCTTCATCTTCTTCCATTACTGAAAGCTCCCTGAGGCTACAACCAGAAGCCAAGCAGATGCCAGCATCATGCTTCCTGTAAAGCCTACAGAACTGTGAGTCAATTCAACTTCTTTTCTTTACAAATTACCCAGTCTCAGGTATTTCTTTACAGCAAAATTTCTTTCTAATACATTTATCCTTTAGGCATCTTCTGAAAATATTATCCTGCTTGAGTTGTCATTTTGTATTTCACATTAGAAAATGAAAGTTAAAAGGACTGCCAATGAGATATCATTAAGGGTTGAATTATCAAATCATATTCACAAAATCTAGAGACCTAGGCCAGTATTAAACTTGACTAAGAATTCAAAAGAAACAAAGGTGAAACATGGCAAAGTCTGGGACTAATGACACCCTGCACATTAGCATCCATCCTGCCCCAGACTTAATTTGTGAAATCTGAGTGATACCCACATGGCATTACTGACACAAAGACAGCTGTTACGGTCATCAAACTGAATTTATACTCTGTTAATTATGAAGTGGACATGGCATTTTGTAGCAAGCCATGCTTCATAAATCTGTGAATTCCAGGTTTGTTTACCATTAACAACCTTCATAATCAAGATAAATTATTTTAAAAGCATCCAGAGATAAGAACTGTCCATTATTTTTCCACTTATGACTACTGTTATGTTTAATTAACATGTTTACTTAGAGAATTAATTAGATCATTTTTCTCAAGTAAAGATGGCTTATACTAGGAGAAAATATGGTAGACCATATAACATAGAGCTTAGAGGTAAGCTGGTTCTAAGGTTGGTTTAGAGTCCCTATTGTAACACCATGGACCCAATTACTTTCTCTCCTTCCTCTCTACAATTTCAATGTGTTGGCTTTAATCTTTAGATTTATTTTCTCATGGTCAACAGAAGCTTACTGCAGCTCCAGGTATCACATCCACTTTTTATGGAAAATGAAAACCTTTCCCAGTTTATCAGCAAACTTAACCTTGGGTCCCACTGACATAGGTTGTCACATGCCCATGGTCTCCTTGGGAAAGATTGACTATCTGGCATTTTCTACCTCTGTAGTGTGGAAAGTAGAATCTACCAGGAAAGAATAATAGAGCAAAGGATGGAGCAGCTATTGTTTAAGTAATGAAAAGTATTCTCTGCACCTTATACATTTTATTTCTAATGCAGATATAAAGAGCAAGACCATTGTCTTTTCTACAGCTCTGCACAAGTAGTTCTTAGCCCAGACCTAATCTCCTATACTGATGTTTGACAAAATTACATTGATAAAATGCCATTGTCTGGAGAATATTGAGAGTTACACATGAGAAATCATTCATTGAGTTAACTCAGGGTATCCCTAAATCAAATTAATCTTTCAGCTGAGCTGAAAAGCAAGGTCCAAAGATGGTTTGGAGAAATTTTTGGGATGATGCTGTTCTATGGTTCTCATTAGTATTCACCATCACTATGAGAAGGTCTATCATCTAACAATCATGACATAATGCATGTAACCCTATTCACATGTGAAAAGTAAAGTCTAGGTAGCATTATTTTCATTATTGAACAAATTAAACCAAAAATACTTTAAACTCACAAAGTTGTTATGCTTTAGAATAGTAACACATGCATTTTAACCTAAGCAGGACATTTAGAAAAATTATTCAATTATCATTTTAAAAAGAAAATTTTAACACTTTCTTTCCTTCTCATTAATGTTTATGGCATCCTAACAACTTGATTAAAGCTCATTATTGTAACTTTTGCTCATATCAAAAGGAAAACTATCTAACTCTCCCTCCTCTAAAGCTGAAGTTTTCAGCTATACAGTAACATTTTGGTACAAGCTAAATATTTGCCAAGGATACACAGCTGAAAACCATTATTTAGTGTAGTAGTAATCATTCAACATATTGTTATTTTAA
This sequence comes from Piliocolobus tephrosceles, assembly GCF_002776525.5. NCBI lineage: Eukaryota > Metazoa > Chordata > Mammalia > Primates > Cercopithecidae > Piliocolobus > Piliocolobus tephrosceles. The sequence goes on from NC_045443.1 coordinate 75,790,565, forward strand.
TAAAAAGTACTACATTGATCAAATTATCAGCCAAAATAATTCTGCCTGATTTTCTTTAAGTAAATAATTGCTTGGCCTTGGGGTAATGCTTTGAGTTGATACCTGAATCCTGCCCTCATTTGATCAATTTCTACAGGGAAATAAAAGGAGAGAAAACTCTAGTTAATAGGCTATATATAATGACTTACTGGAGGTGAGAATGTGTAACTACCTTAATGTAGGTATGGTGGTAGAAATTCAGAAGCAAGTATAGTGGAGGGAAGGTTGTGCTATGTAAAAGGACTTTAAGTTCTGACCTTCTAAAACCTTTGGGAACACTGAAGAAAAGATAGTATTTATGATTCAGTGAGAAAGTAGAAGAAACCACTGCTAGGCTCAGGAAAGATAAATGGAAAATTAGAAATGAAAACTGTTGGTGAGACAAATATTGAGGTATCGAGTCTGGAATACAGAATTGCAAGGTAGAAGAATTAAATAATGGATTATTTGTATATTACCTCTCCAGCTTCCTTTTATATATTCACTCTTTTGGTCTTTAAATATCAATAGCACTTTGATCCTGCATGTCTGATTCTTCATGGCTCCTTTAAACTACCATACACTTGAAGCTCACTGCACAAAGAGGAATTTCCTTCCTCTCCTCTTTATGCAGTGAGCTTCAAGGCAAGAACTTCCAGCTGCTTAGTTCTGAACTCCTTTTACATTGCGAATCTGACCAAGTCGCACGTTTGTTTAAATGACCTCAATAGATTTCCATTGGTTTTATGATAAAAACAAGAATTCAGAAAGTTACTTACAAGGCTCTGCACTATCTGGCTCTGTTCTATCTCCCCAGCTTTACCACTCGCCGTCTCTATCATCCGTTTCTCCTTCATTTTCTGTGCTCCTGCCTCGCTGGATTCATTGTCTTCAATACCTACTTCGATGTCTTTGTACATGCTAGTTCTTCTCTTTGTTTTAGCTTATCTCATGTCTCCTTCAGATCTCTGCTCAAATTTCATCTCTCCTTTTCATAGCACTTACCAGAATTGTGATTCCGTATTTGTGACTTACTCATTAATACTAGTTGGAACCAGTGCTGAGTCTGTTTCTAAAAATCATAAAAGCCCAGGCATGTCTGGTAAACAATAAAGACAAGTCCAATAAAAACATATTTGCAAGCAGTAGAGAGTATCTCTGGAGAGAACTCATACAGATAATAGATTCCCATTGGAGTTTGGATGGGCAACCCTTCTCCAAAGAGGCATATCTGAGTTACATGGAGTGGAGCTACCCCCTGCAGTTGCATATTCTAACGCACCTTCCTCCAGAGAGATGTGTTCCAGTGGATGTAGACACTATTCTAGGTGTGCTATTGTCTGCCAATGATGGAAGGATGGTTTATGCCTCAGGTGTGGGAAGGGAAAAAATCGTATCTGTTCCATTCTGCAGTCTCAGCTTCCTATTACACTACAGAAAAGAGAAAACAATCAGGAAATAACTTCTATCCCATCATCATATATTTGTATTTATATTCCTATACTCTGTAGTCCTTGCTGTTCTCATGGATAAAATTCTTTGCTTCTATCTAAGACTAGCCCTCCTATTTGGTCACTTGATTTTATTCCCTTTTACTTAAGAACATTCCTCCATTTATTTCCCCCTCTTAATTTCAGTATCTTTATTATTTTCCAGTATGCTGGCTCAACCCCACAGGCATAAAAACACATTGTAATATCAACCATATTAAAAACAAAGCAAAACAACTTTCTTGACCCAATATTTATCTCCATATGCTCCAAAATTCTCTGCTCACCTGTACAACAAAATTTTTCACAAAGGCTGGCTATACTTTTGTCTCAAATTTCTCTCCTGCCATTTTCTCTCGAGTCCTCTCCAAATAGTCTTTTGCCAGTGCTACTCCACTAAAACAGGTCTTATCAATGTCACCAAAGACTTTCAAATAATGATAAATCCATTCAATTAGCAGATCTCATCTTATTAAGATCATCACCTGGCTCATGTCTGTCATCCCAACACTTTGGGAGGCAGAGGCAGGCAAATCACGTGAGGTCAAGAGTTCAAGAACAGCCTGACCAACACAGAGAAACTCTGTCTCTACTAAAAATACAAAAAATTAGCTGGGCGTGGTGGTGCATATCTGTAATCCCAGCTACTCGGGAGGCTGAGGCAAGGGATTCCTTTGATCCCGGGAGGCAGAGGTTGTGGTGAGCTGAGATCAGGCCATTGCACTCCAGCCTGGGCAACAAGAACGAAACTCCATCTCAAAAAGAAAAAAAAAAAAAAAAAAAGGTTTACACTTAATCCCTTCTTCACAAAATACGTTTTTCACATAGCTTCCATAGCACTATTTAGGGTTTCATTCTTTCCACACTGACTAATCCTAAGTCAGTTATTGGTTTCTTCTCCTTACCCTAATCTTTCAATGCTGCAGTTCCACAGAGCTTGTTCATTGGAGTTCTTCAGCCTACACTAGAGGGTTCTCATCTAATCTCACAGCTTTAAACACTATCTAAAATACAACACAGATTTCCAAATTTATACTCAGGAGCAGTTATATATTAACCTACTTTTCGACATCTCCACCTGTTTCTTTTGTAGACAGTTCAAACTTAAGAAGTCAAAAATCAAACTACTGAAATTCTTATTTCTCCAAACTATTTCCACCGCAGCAGCCTGGGACCTATAGAGATTGATTGATTGATTGATTGATTGATTGATTGAGATGTAGTCTCGCTTTGTCACCCAGGCTGGAGCGCAGTGGCATGAGCTGGGCTTACTGCAGCCTCTGCCTCGGTTCAAGTGATTCTCCTGCCTCAGCTTCCAGGGTAGCTAGGATTACAGGCACCTGCCATTACACCTGGCTAATTTTTGTATTTTTAGTAAAGACAGGGTTTCACCATGTTGGCCAGGGTGGTCTTGAACTCCTGATATCAGGTGATCCACCTGCCTTGGCCACCCAAAGTGCTGGGATTACAGGCGTGAGCCCCTATGCCCAGCTGAGATCCCTTTAAAGTGTGTCAGATTATGCTATTTCTCTGCTCAAAACTCTCCAACTGCTTTCCTGTTTCACCTATAACAATCATCTGCTCCCTTTTCCTTTTCTGGCTTTGTGTCCCGTCACTGTGTTTTAACTGTTTTCTTCAATTCTGTCTTGTCTATTTTGTGGTCATTCATCACAAGGCCAAATTAACACTCAAAGTTGTTTATATCTGTCCTGTGATCCAGCTTTCACGGTGCATGAAAATCATGTCACCAACCTTATAACCAGTCCCAGGTCTGTACCCCCAACACCTCCTTATCTGTCACACATCAAGCCAGTATTTCTTCTGCACTAAACCAACCCAGAGTCAGACACCAGACAACTAAGGTCAACGCTGTGTCCAAAATCTCACTACAACTATTCAAACTAGCAGGTCCTAAGCTTTTTACCCCACCCTGCCTTGCCTTTATCATGGAAATCCCAATGAAACTCTGGCCAGTGCCTTCCCCTTATTCCTTCTTCTGCCTCCCGAACAAACCTGATGCTTCCCTTTGTGGCCCTATCTGGCAAGTTATGCTCCCTTCTCTCTGGAACTGTAAGTTATATATATATAATATATAATATATATGTATATATTATATCTATAATATATATTATAAAATATATAATAAATATTTATGCTATATAATGTATATTTTATATATTATATATTTATAGATTTACATAATATATAAATATATAATAATGTATTTCATATATAAATATAAATATATATTTAATATATAATATATACTATATCATAAATGTATAATATATAATTTTTATATAATATAAATATATATTAAATATATATTTTATGGATATATATTTTATGTAATACATATTATATATTTAAATATTAACCCTTCTGTTTTCTCACTTGGTAACCTAGAAAAATTAAGATCCAAGCACAAATATTCCTATTCCTCTGTCTCTTTCCTGTCTGACCTCACTGGTTGATCTCTTTACTGTTTCTCAAATGAACCAAGCATGTTCTCTCAGAACATTTGCCTAGTTTTTTTCTTTGCCTGGAATTCTTTTCCTACAGTTATTCACGTGATTCAAGCCTCTGTTTTCTTCAGAACTTGCTCAAATGCCTTCTGATCAAGGTATTCACTGACTATTTTTTTACTTATTCATGTATTTTTTTTTTTACTTATTCATGTATTTATTATTTATTTATTAAACAGCTCTCACTCTATTTTTATTATTTATGTATTTTTTT
>NC_045443.1:75794821-76026393 GCF_002776525.5 Piliocolobus tephrosceles
TTTTTACTTATTCATGTATTTATTATTTATTTATTAAACAGCTCTCAGCCCTAGGCTGGAATGCAGTGGAGCCATCATAGCTCACTGCAGCCTCAACTCCTGGGCTCAAGCAATCTTCCTGCCTCCGCTTCTGGAGTCAATGGAACTGCAAGCAAGTGCCACCACAGCTAGCTTTTGTAGAGATGAGATCGAGATCATCCTGGCTAACACAGTGAAACCCCGTCTCTACTAAAAATACAAAAAAATTAGCCGAGTGTGGTGCCAGGCGCCTGTAGTCCCAGCTACTCGGGAGGCTGAGGCAGGAGAATGGCGTGAACCCGGGAGGCGGAGCTTGCAGTGAACCAAGATCACGCCACTGCACTCCAGCCTGGGCCACAGAGCAAGACTCCGCCTCAAAAAAAAAAAAAAAAAAAGGGGGGGGGGGCTGAGTGTGGTGGCAGGCGCCTGTAATCCTAGCTACTTAGGAAGCTGAGGCAGGAGAATCCCTCAAACCTGGGAGGCGGAGGTTGCAGTGAGCTGTGATCACGCCATTGCATCCCAGCCTGGGTGACAGAGTGCAAGACTCTCTCTCAAAAAAAAAAAAAAGAAAAGAAAAGAAAAAAAAAGAATTTACCACCACCTGAAATATTATCTATTTGGTTTTCTAGAAAAATAAGACATAAGCTCTACAAGGATAAAACAAGAATTCACCATATATCTGCAGGGCCTAGGAGAGTATTTGAAAGAAAATCAACATCTAAGAACATTTATAGATTGAATGAATGAAGGAATGAATTAATTTGACCACTGCCAGGTTGGTCCAGGGGCAGTGTACAAGGTGATCAGAAATTTAAGGTTAATGTTTGTCACTTTGTATTTCTGTTGTAACAATCCCGCCTTGCCGCTGCCCCATTGCCCATAGAGACACATGCTTCAATTTGATTTGGGAGGGATTTGAATATGTCTAAAGGTGAAAGAAAGAATCCCATTTACATATAAAAGTATATGATTCCTATGATTCCCCTTATAAAGGAATAATTGATAGCAAAAAAGAATAATACAAAAGAGAGACAGTCACTCTGGGACTACCCTGCACTGCCTGATAGAGTGGCAGGAGGTGTCCAGTAGGACCCCATGGGACCCAGATGGCATGGTGACAATATCAGTTAACAAGCATTCTTATTGTGTACAGAAATATCACATATGGTGAAAACAAAAGCCTGACTGAAGTTCTGAGACTACATGACCTATTGAGGGCTTCACTTTTCTCTCAGTAAGAGTGCCTGCCTCTCCGTCATATGGAGACTCATAAACTATGCTGATCTTTTCTTTCAAATATTTATACATTGATTTATATATAGTTGTACTGGTATTCTTTATAGATGTTAGCAAATTTTGTCAATGTTTCACTGAGATATAAAATTTAGTATTTGGATTATTATTCTCCCTTTTCTCATGTAAGAAATATTTTCTGGTCTTGATAACTTATACTGGCCTCAAAAGATATATATTTTTATAGGTTATCTCTAACCACATATTTTACATATGAACACTGAGTGTTTCTATAGATGAATATGCAGATAGGCTTTTTGATGGTTACGGTCTTCCATTGTTTCTCAGCTCCTCACTAAAACCTAAAACAAAGGCAAGTAAGTGCCACTACCCTCTTTGTTTATATGATGTTTGCAGTTTACACTTGACCTTTAAAAAAAATTAAAAATACTTATGTTTGCCAGGCATCGTTTGGCACTACTTCATGGCAGGAAGCAAAAAAAAAAAAGTATACATCTATTATTATTCAATTGATATAATTTTTGGCATTTTAAAATTACATTATTTAGAAATCTAAATTGAAATGTAAACTCAAAAAATTGATTAGCTGAAAAGAGGAAACGACAAATTGAGTAACAGCAGTATCAGCCATTATGGAGCCAGGGCCTAGTTATTCATTTCCTCACCTCTCTTGTATGTCTGTATGCCCCTACCTTTGTTTCCTAATTTAGAGGTTGGCTGGTTCTCTCCATGAACATCTCCACTGTCTTTCCCTTTCAGTGTATCTTTAATACAGCTCCTAGAAAAATCATTCTACATCACTGTAGTAAACATGCATGTCTGTGCTAAAAAATCTGTGGTAATGCACCACTGTCAATCAAATAAAGCCCCATTTCCTAGCAGGAACTTCAAAGCTTTCCCGACTTCACCCCACTGAGCTTTTATCTCTTGGTACTATTATCCCTCTGTGTTACTCTTTCCTCAAACCAGGATATGCATTTTTCTCTCTCGATGACCTAAACTCTTTTCAAAAATCTCTGTGCTATGTCCCTGCTGTTTTCTCTGCCTAGAATGTCTGAGTCTTGTTCTTCCTTTAAAATTGCTACCTCTTTCATGAAGTTTTTCTAACTACCTGGGGTTGGAATTAATTTTCTATAACATTTTTATAGCACTTCCAACATTTATCATTTTATCCCCGTTGTTTATTTCCATTGTGTTGAAAGATAAATTTAGATACCATAAAGGTAAAGAGTAGATCTGAGCAGACATTGATTTGTAAATGGGGCAGCCTCAAGACTACAGGCAGTTTGGGGCTCCAGCAAGGAGGCAGGGTATGGAATGGCTTGGAAGGTTTTTATAAGACGAACACTGAAGCAAGGTAAAAAAAAAAAAATTTTTTTGATTAATGAAAGTGTCGCAAATAGCCTTATTTAGATCATTCTAGTAGAAAGTCCTTAGTTAGAAGTTAGTTGACTGGTCTACATTGTTAAGTTTTGTTGTGCCTTTTTTTTTTTTTTAGCACATGAAATTTTTCTTATTGGGAAATAATTTTAAACCTATAGAGAAATTGCAAGTATAATACAGAGAACTCTGGTATACTCTTGACTTAGATTTACCAGTTGTTAACATTTTGCCACATTTGCTTTATCATTCCTTTTTTTTTTAATTTTTAATTTTTTTTTATTATTATACTTTAAGTTCTAGGGTACATGTACACAATGTGCAGGTGTGTTACATATGTATACCTGTGCCATGTTGGTGTGCTGCACCCATCAACTTGTCATTTACATCAGATATAGCTCCCAATGCAATCCCTCCCCCCTCGCCACTCCCCATAATAGGCCCCAGTGTGTGATGTTCCCCTTCCCGAGTCCAGGTGATCTCATTGTTCAGTTCCCACCTATGAGTGAGAACATGCGTTGTTTGGTTTTCTGTTCTTGTGATAGTTTGCTGAGAATGATGGTTTCCAGCTGCATCCATGTCCCTACAAAGGACACAAACTCATCCTTTTTTATGGCTGCATAGTATTCCATGGTGTATATGTGCCACATTTTCTTAATCCAGTCTGTCACTGATAGACATTTGGGTTGATTCCAAGTCTTTGCTATTGTGAATAGTCCCACAATAAACATATGTGTGCATGTGTCTTTATAGCAGCATGATTTATAATCCTTTGGGTATATACCCAGTAATGGCATGGCTGGGTCATATGGTATTTCTAGTTCTAGATCCTTGAGGAATGGCCATACTGTTTTCCATATGGTTGAACTAGTTTACATTCCCACCAACAGTGTAAAAGTGTTCCTATTTCTCCACATCCTCTCCAGTACCTGTTGTTTCCTGACTTTTGAATGATTGCCATTCTAACTGGTGTGAGATGGTATCTCATTGTGGTTTTGATTTGCATTTCTCTGATGGCCAGTGATGATGAGCATTTTTCATGTGTCTGTTGGCTGTATGCATGTCTTCTGCTGTTACTCTGAGTTGTATTTCTGTTTGCTTACAAGGAACCCAGGGCACTGGGGCTGCCTCAGCCTAATTGCCTTTCAACTAATATTTTAACAACTGTTTATCACATTTCTTGTTAACCTACATCCTTAACCAATGATTTCTTCTAATTCATAGCTATCCCTTCTGCAGTACAAGTTTAGACCCTCCAATGTGCAAAACCCTTAAATATTTATCAAACCGGGGTTGATATACTTATAGTTAATATGATGAAGTTAAGTAATCTTTCCTCTGTTCATGGCATCCATATGTTTGATTTTTTTTTTTTTTTTAACTTCTTTCCTGTCTTTGAAACAGCCTGGCAAGGAATTAGTGCATACATCTCAGTGACAGGCCTTCTGTCAACATTTTCTCACAGACATCTAATTTTGAATTTTTAATTTCTCAGTTTAGTACAGTATATTGAATAAAGCTAAATTTTTGTGCACAAATAAGAATCTTATTTATAAATTAGAATTATGAATTGGAATTAGAGTTATTTTAGAAAATTAGAATTTTATTTATAAATCAATACAAGTCAAAATAACACCCACAGATGGTGGTCTCTTTGTTATGTTTCTTACTTTTAGTCTGAGTTTCCTCCTCCATAACATGATGTGGATGATTCCTGCAGTCATTTCCAACCTGTGCCTTCTAATATGTTTTTGCCTATATTAATATCATCCGTGAAGACTCAGTCCAATTTTGCCACTTTTATTCTTATATTTTAAAGTGTGTATTAAAATTGAGTAAGCAATCTGTGATAGTAACACTGCATCCATGAAAGAAATAATCACATTATTAACCATAATCTCTTTTTCTCTGGACAACAACAGATGGACTCTCAGGTAGGAGCGCTACTCCACATCCATCCTGAATGAAATTATGGATGTAAAACTGCTTAGTAAGGTCTGAAGCTCTAGTCACATCCAGAGGTTAGTTATTACTAGTTTTGTCACTGGATTGACAGTGTGATTATAAGGCCATGACATTTTTGTTTTAAACAAATTTACTAGCAATTAAACATCTGAATGCATTTTTGCTTTTTCAGATAATATTTGGGAAGTTATCCACTAAGTCCAGTGATTCTACTTTTGCTCTAACATGGTTTCAAATCCATTCAAAAATAGAGAAAGAAAAAAATAGAATGAATAAGATCTATTTGATAGCACAACAGATGATAGTCAATGATAATTATATATTTTAAAAGAGTATAATTGTGTTGTTTGTAACTCAATGGATAAATGCATGAGGAGATGGATACCTCCTTCTCCACAATGTGCTTATTTTACATTGCATTGCCTATATAAAAACAGCTTATATACTCCATAAATATATTCACCTATTCTGCACCCACACAAATTAAAAATACAAATAAAAATGTTTTTTCAAAAAAGAGAAACATTGATATAGGGTTCACTAAATATACTGTGATTTTAATGAAAACTAGTTGTCAGTGTGGTACACTCGCACACGTAAAACCTACATAGTGCTAAATACATAATTTGGAACAATTGGATATTCAATAAAGAATAGAGTAGATGGGGACACTTAGTTTAACTTCACAAAAAAGGGAATGTCTGGCATTTTTTAAACCTTCTGATGTGATGCAATAATAACTATACAATGCAGCAGATGACATATTCTTGCCGAAAACTTGAACATGTATTAGCATCTAGATCTAAATCCCAAAGTAAAAGATATGTGAAGGAGAGAGGAACATCAAATGGTAAGATAATATAGTCAGTCAAATCTGTAATTTAGAAATATTTAGAGAATAGCCTTATTTTAACAAAGGGACTAGAAAAAAATGAGATAATTTTAATAGATTAAAACAGATTTAAGTGACACATCAACAGAACATTAAGTGTTGAACTTGTTTGTACTCCAAAACTATTAAAAGACATGAGACAGTCAAGGATAGTTGAACACTGATGGGGTAGTTGATAATCTTAATAAATTATTTTTATTTTGAATTTACATTTAATGATGGTTTTGTGATTATATTACAAAAGGGCGTGTATCTTTTAGCAGTACATACAGAAACATTTACTAATAAAATGTTATAGGCTGGGCGTGGTGGCTCATGCCTATAATCCCAGCATTTTGGGAGGCCGAGGCAGGTGGATCACCTGAGGTCAGGAGTTCAAGACCAGTCTGACTGACACAAAAAAATTAGCTGGGCATGGTGGCGTGGACCTGTAGTCCCAGCTCCTTGGGAAGTTGAGCAGGAGAATCCCTTGAACCCTGGAGGCAGAGGTTGCAGTGAGCTGAGATGGCACCACTGCACTCCAGCCTGAGCAACAATAGCAAAACTCTGTTATTAAAAAAAAAAAAAAAAGTTACAATCTAGATTTTGCTTTTACTGCCTCCACAACATGAAGTAGAGTATAATATGGAAAGAAGTAAGAGGTGAAGCAAGAATGGTAGAATATTGTAATTGATGAGGCTAAGTTATCTGTAAATTAGTGCTAAGTATACTATTGCTTTCAATTTTGTATATAATTGAAATTTTTCATAATAAAAAGTTTAAAATAAGAGAATAAGGCAAACATGTAAACAGAAATAAGAGACTATTTCTGGTCCTCACAATATCCTAGCTTATCAACATAGCCCAGCTGCTATCTTGCCCTTAGGTTACATGAGATACCCTCAAACTGCTCTTCCTTTAAATTAAACTTGCATGAAGATTGTCTTTGCAACCAAAATCTCTAATTAATACATATAACCAGTCAAAAAGAATGCCAATGAGCTTTTTTAGAAGAAATATTAAAGAACTGAAAATATTTTAATCTACTTTAAAAATATCTTGTAAAAGACATGCTTTATATAGGCATCACTGCTTCCATTCAAGTGTCAATGATTGTCTTAGACTAAGTTTTCTGTGCTATATGCTGGACATACGTATAATCTAAAATAAATAAAACAGACTATTGGAGAAGTGTCATTAAGAAAAAAAATTTAGCAAGAAACACTAAAATTATGTCAGTGATTCTCAACCAAGGGTGATTTTGCCCCAGAAGGGACATTTGGCAATGTCTGTAAATATTTCCGATTATCACAATTTGAAGGATGTGGGGTTGGAAGAGGAGGCATTTTTGGCATCTAGTAGATTATATTACTTCGTTTTCATGCTGCGATAAAGACATACCTAAGACTGAGTAATTTGTAAAGAAAAAGAGGTTTAATAGATTCACAGTTCCACATGGCTGGGGAGGCCTCACAGTCATGGTGGAAGGTGAAAGTCACATTTTACATGGTGGCAGGGAAGAGAAAATGAGAGCCAAGTGAAAGAGGTTTCCCCTTATAAAAACCATCAGACTCATGAGACTTATTCACTATCAGGAGAACAGTATGGAGGAATCCGCCCCCGTGATTCAGTTGTCTCCCACCTGGTCCCTCCCACCACATGTGGGAATTATGGAAGCTACAATTCAAGATGGTATTTGGGTGGGGACAGAGCCAAACCATATCGCTGTGCTCTGGGCCCTCCCAAATCTCATGTTCTCACATTTCAAAACCAATCATGCCTTCCCAGCAGTCCCCTAAAGTCTTAACTCATTTCAGCATTATCTCAGAAGTCCACAGTCCGAAGTCTCCTTTAAGTCAAGGCAAGCCCCTTCTCCCTAGGAGCCTGTAAAATCAAAAGCAAGTTAGTTACTTCCTCAATACAGTGGGGGTACAAAGGCATTGGATAAATACCCCCATTCCAAATGGAAAAATTGGCCAAAACAAAGGGGCTAAAGGCACCATGCAAGTCCAAAATCCAGTGGGGCAGTCAAATCTTAAAACTCCAAAATGACCTCCTTTGACTCCATGTCTCACCTCCAGGTCACACTGATGCAAGAGGTGGGTTTCCATGATGACAGCTCTTCTGCTGTGGCTTAGCCCCTTTCCTGGCTGCTTTCATGGGCTGTCATTGAATGTCTGTGGCTTTTCCAGGTGCATGGTGCAAGCTATCAGTGGATCTACCATTCTGGGATCTCAAGGACAGTGACCTTCTCACAGCTCCACTAGGCAGTGCCCCAATGGGGACTTTGTGTGGGAACTTCAACTCCACATTTCCCTTTAGCACTGCCCTAACAGAGGTTCTGTTAAGGCAGGTTCTAACTGAGGTTCTCAAAGGACGCAACCCCTGCCACAATCTTCTGCCTTTCAGACATTTCCATACATCTTCTGAAATCTAGGTGGAGGTTCCCAAACCTCAATTCTTCTATGCACTCACAGGCTCAACACCATGTGGAAACTGCCAAGGCTTAGGGCTTGCACCCTCTGACTTAGCTATACCTTGGCCACAGACTTGGTTATACCTTGGCCACTGTTAGTCATGGCTAGAGCATCTGGGATGCAGGGCACCAAATCCCTATGCTGTGCACAGCAAGGGGGCCCAGGGCCCAGCCCACGAAACCATTTTTTCCTCCTAGGCCTCCAGCCCTGTGATGGGAGGGGCTGCCATAAATGTCTCTGACATGCCCTGGAGACATTTATCCGATTGTCTTGGTGATTGACATTTGGTTCCTCGTTACTTATGCACATTTCTACAGCCAGCTTGAATTTCTCCTCAGAAAAATTAAGAAGTGGGTTTTTCTTTTCTATCACGTAGTCTGGCTGCAAATTTTCCAAACTTTTATGACTCTGTTTCCCTATTAAAACTGAATGATTTTAACAGCACCCAAGTCACTTTTTGAAAGCTTTGCTGCTTAGAGATTTATTCTACCAGAAACCCTAAATCAGCTCCCTCAAGTTCAAAGTTCTACAAATCTCTAGGGCAGGGGCAAAATGCTGCCAGTCTCTTTGCTAAAACATAGCAAGAGTCACATTTACTCTATTTCCCAGTAAGTTGCTCATCTCCATCTGAGACTACTTCAGCCTGGATTTCATTGTTCATATCAATATCAGCATTTTGGCCAAAGCCATTCAACAAGTCTCTAGGAAGTTCCAAACTTTCCCACATTTTCCTGTCTTTTTCTGACCCCTCCAAACGGTTCCAACCTCTGCCTGTTACCCAGTTCCAAAGTTGATTCCACATTTTCGGGTATCTTCACAGCATCACTCCACTCTACCGGTAAGAATTTACTGTATTAGTCCATTTTCATGCTGCTGATAAAGACATACCTGAGGCTGGGTAATTTATAAAGAAAAAGAGGTTTAGTGAACTCACAGTTCCATGTGACTAGGGAGGACTCACAATCATGGCAGAAGGTGAAAGACCCATCTTACATGGGGGCATGGAAGAGAGAATGAGAGCCAAGTGAAAGGTGTTTCCTCTTATAAAACCATCAGATTTCATGAGGTTTATTCCCTAACACAAGAACAGTATCAGGGAAACTACCCCCATGATTCAGTTATCTCCCACTGGATCCCTGTCACAATATGCGGGAGTTATGAAAGCTCTAATTCAAGATGAGATTTGGGTGGGGGCACAGCCAAACCTTATCATAGATAAAGGTCAGAGATACTGCTAAACATCTCAAAATGAACAGAATAGCCTCACTTCCTCCTTTCCCAAACACAACCTAAAATTATGTAGTTTAAAGTATCTATCTTGCCAAATCTTGAATTAAATCACAAGAAAAACTGATGTTCTGTTATTGAGATACTGTTAATCTTTACCTTAATATTTTATTTTTAGTATAGCATAATAGTGAAGCCTAATTTGAAAAAATATGAGACAGACATTCCCACAATTTCTTCATTTATTGTAGCACTTCTATTTCCATTGTATACATTATATATAAAAATATAGAAAAAATATGTTTTTCTAGTTTCAATTAAATTTTTGGGATACACTATATCCCTAAAAATATCAGTCAATAGTGAATACTTTTCTAGCAAATCTAAAAATGTTTTCTGTTTTAAAAATTATATCTTTTCACTCATTTGAAGTGACTGATTCTTTGCTAGTGAAATGAGTTATAAATAGTAATTTTTCTATCTGTCAAAGTTATAGATATTTACTATATTAATTTTCAGCTGAACTAGAACATGGGTTATCAAAAAATGTGAAAATATGTATATTAGATATTCCTAGTGGATTTTTTTTTAAATTTTTAAGTCTCTAGGCAAGTACCATAATAATAATTTGGTTAATATCCAAGTTGCCTGAAAAGTGATCTTCTATTGTAACAACAGTATAATATTCACTTATTCTTACAGCAGAAAATGAACTATTAAGAAAGTAGATTTTTGTATCTATGAACCATCAGTTTTTATTAAGAAAAGTAAATGTCTTACTTAAAAATCCAATAGGTTTTTAGATATTAAAAGAAAAAAATAATATTTTTTCCTAATTATAAGTATCAGAATAAATATATTCTCCCTGTTATAAAAATACCATTTACTGGCACAGGGAGTGTGGAATCTTTTAAAATCTTAAAAGAGTTACAAAATAATTTATAAAAATATGCAATGCATTTGAAAGACATACCCAAAAGATATTTTACTCATACCTTCTCTTATAATTTTTTAAAGAGACTCTGTTGCCCAGGCTGCAGTGCAGTGGCAGGGCATGGCTTATTGTTACCTTGGACCCCTGGGCTCGTGTGATCCTCCTGCCTCAGCCTCTGGAGTAGCAGGGACTACACATGGGGCAGCCATGCTTGGCTAACTTAATAAATTTTTGTGTGGAAACAGGGGTGTCACTATGTTGCCCAGGCTGGTCTTGAAGCTTCGGCCTCAAGCAGTCCTCCCATCTTGGCCTCCCAAAGTGCTGGGATTACACAGATGAGCCAGCACACTTGGCCCTACTGCTTTAATTTTCTCATAATTCTTTTTCCAAACTGCTTATCAGGCATTGTAGATCTCTGTTTTTCTGTGAATATGCCCGTATATTTTAGATGTATCTTTTCTTTTGTAAATGATACTGCCAGATGTTATTTTATTATTCAATGTATCTTTTCCTTTCAACAGTTGAATTTAGTTCATTTACTTTTTTAAATAAATAGTATGTTATTATTTGCATTTATTTTTACCACTTTACTATGTACTTTTTCTCTGTTTTACTTTGGTGTTTCCTCTTTTTTTTTTTTTTTTTTTTTTTTTGCATTTTTTTCAATTTATGTTTTAGGTATAAATTTTATTTTTCTCCTCAATTGATTTAAAAGTTCACTCCTTATTCTTATCATTCTTTGGTCAGAATTTTTACATGCCTACTTAAGTTAAAATATGATATTAATCAATTTCTCTATATATTCTGGAACGAAAAAAGGACCTTAGAAAATTTTATAACCTCCCAGTCCTACATGGCATTAATTTCAAAATTGTCATTCTAATGTTTTTTTTTTTTTTTTAAATCTCATCTAGGTGGCTTAAATAACAGAAATGTATTGTCTTTTTAGAGTTTTGGAGTCTAGAATCAAAGTGTCAGCAGAATTGGTTTCTTCCAAGGAGACCCTCTGTTCCAGTCCTCTCTCCTCGGCTTGTAGATGGCTCTGTTTCTTTGCATCCTCTTCCCTTTGTGTGTATCTCTAGGTCTAAATTTCCCTTTTTTATAAAGATTCCAGTCATATTGGATCGGGGCCCACCCTGCTGACCTCATTTTAACCTGATTATTTCTGTAATGATCCTATCTCCAAATAAGGTACACAAAAGGATTGGGACTTCCACATACAAATCAGGGGAGACACAGTTCAACTAATAATACTCCCAAAGTTAGACATTATTATTGTAACAATTACATATTTTTATTCTCGATGTTTTACTTTACCCATATTTATCATAAAATAAAATGTTAGATTCTGAAATATTTCTTTTTGGATTTGATTACTTCTCAAAACAAGTTCTTTTAGTGAAGTTCTATTTGTGATAAACTACCCACCTTTATCTTAAAATGTCATTCTTTGCCCTAGTTCTTGAATGATAGTTTCTCTATGTACCCAGTTCTAGGTTGACAGTTACTTATTTTCAAAAGTTTGAAGATACTGTTCTACTGTCTTTTGACTTCCTTTGTTGCTGTGGAAAGTCTCATCGGTCCCATCTTTATGTGCATATTACAGCTTTTCCCATAATTACTTTGAAAATCTTCCCCCCCATTCTTGTTTCTGAATTTTTATTGTTAAGAGTTTAGGTTGGGGTTAGTTTTTATTTATCCAGCTTTGGATTTGTTGAGCGTCCCAGAGCCTAAAGAATCAGATCTCTTGTTAGTTCTAGAAGTTCTCAGATATTATTTCTTTAAAAATTTTGCTTCTCTCCTTTAAAATTCTCCTCTTTGTACTGGAAGGCATATCTCATTGTATCCCTCATGACTCTTAATCTTTTTCATATTTTCAATCTGTTTTTCTGTGACTTTGGATTTATTCTTTACCTTCTTGGGAAATCAGCCCTGTATTTGTATTTATTGAATTTCATCTAATATAAGAATTTTTGGTAAAGTTTTTCTTTTTTTTTATTATTATGCTTTAAGTTCTAGGGTACATGTGCACAATGTGCAGGTTTGTTACATATGTATACATGTGCCATGTTGGTGTGCTGCACCCATCAACTCGTCATTTACATCAGGTATAACTCCCATTGTAATCCCTGCCCCCTCCCCCTCCCCATAATAGGCCCCTGTGTGTGATATTCCCCTTCCCAACTCCAAGTGATCTCATTGTTCAGTTCCCACCTATGAGTGAGAAGATGCAGTGTTTGGCTTTCTAAGTTTTTCAAGAAAATTATTCTCCATAAATTTTCATTTATCTTTGCAGGGCTTTGCAGGGCTCAGGACAAGTCTATAAATAAAGGCCTAAATATCTTATGTCTACATATTTAAACATCATAAACTGAGTCATTAAATATCTTCTCTATTCCAGTCTTGACTATTAAACCTTCATAATGACATGGAAGGTAAGGTTCGAATTTAGAATTGTACTTTTCACATATTTGTGCTGGAATATAGTAGCACAAAGAAAACCAGTCCCTATCCCCAAAGCCCTTGGATTATAGCCTGCAATCCACTTCCCCTTCTCTACCACCATTGTGTCCATCCCATACTATAGGGGATTTCCCCATTTGCATATAGATACCACATTCATTTTCATTAATGTAGGCCCCATTCCTGCCCCTAAAACAGCTATTCCTTAGCTACCCTTTCAGCCAAGAGATGTGAACAGCAGTGGCTCAGGCTGCCCTTAGGATGACCAATGCAGGGAGGAGACCGAAGTATGCTGTGGAACAGGCTGAGGTCATATGGGGCAGGGAATTTTGGTTCCTGTGTCCCAGGAACTTGCTCTAAAAGAGAGACAGAGACTCTGACAATCAGGTCTCCATGAACATGTGTTTTTTACCTTGTGAAGATGAATGAGAGAAGGGAAAGACCATTTCAGGCCCTCCAGTATGCAGGGATCATGTATGGGGACCCTCATGCTTAGGCCTAGTGCCATTATTGCTGCTACATTACTGGAAATAGAAGGATCCTCATTCATTCCTTAAACAAGCAAGGGTTTTTCCTGAGCCCACTACTTTATTCAGAGTAATCTGTTTGTACACAATGAATTAAACAACAAATATAGCCAAAACATATCTAGCAATTTCTATTTGCCAGAGATAGAGCTTATATGTGTTTTCTCGTTAACGTCTCTTGGTTTTACCATTTTCTATCCATTCTTACCATCCCTGATTCATTCAGGTCTTTATCTTTCTCCTAATCTGCTGGATTAGCTCCCTGACTAGTCTGCCTGTCTTATCTGTTAGCATTATATGTTTAGGTTGTTTCTACATTTCTCTATGTGTTGCATGTTATGGAGCCTTTACTGGCCAAATTGGTAGAATTTTGTGTCCTCCACTGTATGCTGAAATACTGCTATCCAAGTGCTTGAAAGACTGATTATATACGCAGTTGTCCTTCAATGTCCATGTAGGATTGGTCCCAGGACTTCTTTTGGATACCAAAATTCACAGATGCTCAAGCCTCTTATAGAAAATGAAGTAGCATTTGCATATAATCTATGCACATTCTCTTGTATACTTTAAAACACCTCTAGATTACTTACAATACTGAATATAATGTAAATGCTGTACAAATAGTGGTTATATTATTTCGGAAATAACTACCAATAAAGAGTCTTTACATGTTTGGCACACACACAACCATCTTTTTTTTTCCCCCGAATGTTTCTGATCTGCCATTGGTTGAATTCACAAATGAAGAACTCATGGATACAGAGGGCCAATTGTACTGTATTACTTTACATGTTTGTCTCCTGTTACTGAATGTACTGAATGATTAGCAACTTGTCTTAACTGACTGTAGCCTCAGGGGCCCTTGTATATGAGCTATATATACTAGGCACTCAGTGAGTTCAGTTTCTAAACAAGTGAATAAGCAATTATTCTATTTTGGTTTTGTTGCCTGTGGTTTTGAGGTTATATCCAAAAAACCATTGTGTGGACCAATGTCATGGAGTTTTTCCCTAATATTTTCTTCTAGCACTTTCATAGTTTCAGATCTTACATTTAAGTCTAAAACATTTTGAGTTTATTTTTCCATATGGTGAGAGAGGAGGGTCTAATTTTATTCTTCTGCATTTGGATATCTAGTTTTCCCAAAGCCATTTATTCAAGTGATTGTCCTTTCCCCATTGTGTGTTCTTAGCACTTTTGTCAACAATGAGTTGGCTGTACACATGGATTTATTTCTGGGCTCTCTATTTTCTTCCATTGGTCTGTGTGTCTGTTTTTATGCCAGTACCAAGCTGTTTTGATTACTATGGCTTTGTAGTAAAATAGAACTAATACATAACCCAGCAATTCCACTACTGGTTTATATTCAAAGGAAATGAAATAAACATGTCAAAGAGATATCTGCACTTCTATGTTTATTGCAACACTTGTCATAATAGTCTATGAAATCAACCTAAGCGTCCATCAACGATAAATGAATAAAGAAAATGTATGTGTATACTCTTATTTTAGTACACTTTTAAGGATGGTGTAGGTGTCCTGCAAGGTGTAAGACAAAGCAACGAGTTAGGAGGAGGGTTGAATTCCTTAGGAATTTTCATGCCATACAGAATTGGTAGTGGGTTTGTAGCGGGACCGGTTTCTGCAGGTACCCTTTGTGATGTTCAAGATCCATGTTCTTTATCTAGTAATTTTTTGTTTGCTGTTTTTTTCCCCCAAATAATCCTTCTCTGATATTAAGGGAAAGAAAAAAAAAACAAAAAACAAAACAAACAAACAAAAAACTCCAGCATTTTAGAAAGGGCATAAAAGAGGAATGACACTTCTTAGCAGTCTGACTCAGAGAATGCCTCAGGCAGACCTTCCCAAGAAGAACACAGATTCTCTTGCCTTCATATCTTCTCTAGAGAAAGTGAGACCAAAGTGTAGCCTTTCCATTATAGTTCCTTTTCACTTTTTTTTTTTTTTTTTTTTTTTTTTTGGCAAATAATATACGACCATGTAAGTGAATGCCTTTTAAGGTAGCCCATACTATTTCAATTCATGTCTTGGTTCTTGTGAATTAAAGTCTGCCTAAGAGAAAACTGTATAAATGGTAGCTGTAACTTAAGATGCTACAGGAAGATATTAAAACAAAAACACACATGAAAGAGGTTTGGTTACAAAAATTAATTCATTTATCTATTGCTTTTCTTCATTATGTATTATTTATTCTTAGTAAATTCAATATTCAGCCAAATATTCTATTGTTACATTTTTATCAGAATGCAAAGTCCATTCTACTAACTTCTCCACAGTGCTTAGACCAATTCTAGGCTCTTCTGAAGGTTCTTTGATGGCTTGAGAGATAAATACCAGTCACCAGAAAGTCTCCAGTGTGAGCTGTTTCAGGTGCTCTAGCTGCCAGATCATAAAAGTCAGATTATAAAACTTGGTTTAGTATCAGAATCTCATACTTACGATGCCTATTACTTGACTTGGACAAAATCTCAGTTTGCTAATTGAGAGAATAAATATGTTTACCCAATCCAGTACTTCTATATTGTATAAATATAGTTGTAATTGCATCCAAATCAACTTAAAGTTTGGAAAATGTCCATGAGTCAGAATACAAGATGTGAATGTTTAATCGAGACTTTCCTGGAACACAGTTGGTGAAGCATTCTCCCTCTGTAAAACCCTAGACTCTAACCATCCCTTCCACTCCCACTCATGGCACTGTGTGTTCTAGCTATCATGAGTGCTTTCATATTCTTGCCTTTATGACTTCATTTAAGAAGGCTTCATTAAGGTGCTATTATGTATGGCACTGTTCTAGATGCTGGGATAAACAAGATGAGGTATAAACAGATTCTTAATGTGTTCGTGATCTAAAGAAAAGGATGGTTACAAAATCCAGCAATTACAGTGCATGTGTTAAATATAAATTCCAGGT
The DNA here is from genome assembly GCF_002776525.5 of Piliocolobus tephrosceles. Lineage (NCBI taxonomy): Eukaryota > Metazoa > Chordata > Mammalia > Primates > Cercopithecidae > Piliocolobus > Piliocolobus tephrosceles. The sequence continues at coordinate 75,810,873 of NC_045443.1, forward strand.
TAACATGACATTGTAAGGGAGGACACAGGAAAAAACTGGATGTGATTACCGAAAGAAAACTAATTCCAGATAAAGCAGGTGCCATAAACATAAGTTTGAGCCATAGCCACATAATATTTAGGTTGATTGAGCATTGCTCAGTCTTCCAGTACACAATAAAGAGGGATGAGATTTGAAGCTAATATTCACGTGTATTAATTGAACTAATGTAGGTCACTGTGCAGATTGTGTGAGTCAAACAACACAGCTTGGTCAGCTTGACATCACTCTGTGGTGGCGAAAGGAAGGCATGGTAGGGATAAAGGAGGGGGTGAACATAAAAGAGAAACATAACTCTACAATATAATTATCTAAATGCCATCTGTTACGAATTGCCCTTTGTCTTTAGTATATGCTAATAGAAAATCTGTACTTTATGAAATAGCATCTTCTAATTGTCAATGGCGAATTTGTTTCTGTATATTATACTATTTTATGTGAAAATACTGGAGATATTAGACTGGTAGTCATCAATTACCATGTTCAGTTGAACTAAAGAAGAATGAAAAGTGATGAATGTGAGATAGCTTCCTCATTACAGAAGAGGCTGCTGGAGAAGAAGCAGAGATTCTTTGTTAGCTTGACACAACAGACAACACATTATTCTGAAAAGGAGTCGCCGTTTTATATTTGCTTTGGAAATACTTATGATATACTTCATTTGTTCTCCTTTTTCTACAACCCAAAATCTTAGTGGCATATGCCATTTTACAAGCAATTTTATTTAAATAATAGTTTTCTTTAAAACCCAGAAGCATCACAGTTCAGCACCAACACCTCCCCTGAAAATTCAATATATTGCCTTAAGCTAGATTTTTTAAATTAAATGTCTAAGATTCATTTTTGTTTGGACAATTACAAAACCATATTCACTCTTGAAATTTTTATCCACTGACAATTGGTGTTTATTTTCCTCAAGATTTCATACAATTCCAAATCTTAGATTTGAAAAAAATCAAAAAAGGCAAAATAATTAGTTCTTCAAAGATAGAAATTTGTGTTTTTTCTCTTGTGAAACCATATGGAGTACACCCTCAGACCTGTGCTAAGAAAAGACAGCCAATTTTCTAGGTCCTATTCATATGCTGGCAATAAATTCAGTCTGAAAAGGATGTGACTGTGAGCTCAGAGGGATGCTGAGAATTTGAGGTGTGATAATAGGTGCATTATTTATTTTGAATAGCAAAATTGGTAAATTATTGTTACCCTGTAGGATATAAAACCTAGTGAAACTAATTTGGAGTCATGGTTAACACCTTCAGGTCCTTGTATCTTCTTTAAGCTTTTTATCTCTAATTGTGAAGGACTTAGTCTTTAGTTAAAGGCTGATAAGAGAGATTTATTTTTCCATTCTTCTCTTTTTGTTTTAGTTATTTTGCCTTGTATCTGGGAGTAGGTTTGTTTTTTTGTCCCTGAAGGCTTCTACAAACTGATATTATCACTAAATGTTAATAAGAGTCTTTTTAATAATCAGAGATGTAGAATTAGAATGAAGGGTACGGTGCTTAAGCTTGCTGTCTAGACCCATATATTGATGGTGTTATGCATTAATAAGTAGATAAATTATTTTTATGGGTTTGATCAGCATTTTTACTAGTAGATAGACTTGAGTAGAAATATCAGGTATTGTAAGTAGTTAGGGCAGATTTTGTGTTAAATTTTTGTTTCAGTGACATACACAAATAAAACAGACTGCTGGATTTTCCTCAAATACCTGTTCTTTTCTTCTTAAATGATAGACAGCTACATTTTGACTACATTTCCCAGCCTCCCTCTAGTTGGGAAAGACCATATGACTTCCGGCTGAAAGAATATAAATAGAAGTGAAGTAAGCTGCTTTGGGGTTGTGCCTTTGAGAGAAGGAAATTTGGCCTCTTTCTTCTCCTGACTTCTATTTTAGCTGAAATGCAGACATAGTGGTGACAGTTGAAGTAGCAACTTGTATCACTAACTAGAAATCATGTGTTGAAAATGGCAAGACAAGAAGATTGAATGACCCTGAAACCCTGGTGATTATGGTGCCTCCATATCACCTTTGGACCACCTAGCTGACTTCTAATTAAGACATAAACAAGAATCTGTCTTGTTTAAGCTTTATTTCGGATTGTCTCTGACCATGGTTAAATTGAGTGGACCATAGGAACAACACTTAAAAATAGGATATTGGCTTAGTGACTAGGTGGCAGGAAGTGAGGACACAGATGTTGGACTGTATAGCTGTTGACAATAAGTCTATTATGGCAAAACATTTTAGAAAGTTGACTTGGAGACATCTTGGACATAAGACCATTTGCCAACCAAGCTTTTAACTGTTATATTCTTGCTGCCTGCATTGGCTGTTTTGTTTTTAATTTTTAAATTTTTTCCGCATAGCAAAGTCTTACTAGAGAGACAACTCAAGTTAGAACTAGTCACTTGCAAGGTGCAAAGGAAAAAAATGTAGCTGTGGTAAGCTAGGCTTTCTGTTTTTTTTTTTTTTCTTTGTTTTTGGCCTGTGATCTAAATTGACTGAGAGTCTTATAATTCAGGGCTTTAAAAATCAGTTCTGACAGAAAAACAAAGGCTTCTGTGCCCAAACTGAGGCAGTGATAAAATGAGTCTCTAAATCAAGAAACAGTCTTAGCAGAAGATAAGTAAGGCTGGACAAAACCATTAAGACTACCAGACAATAGGAGCCAGCCCAGTGGAAAACATTAGATTAAGAATGTTGCCTTCCTACTAAAGCCAATTGTTTATTTCTCTTTAAGTTGGTCACTATTAAATTGAGCAAGAAGGAAATTGACAGGACATGGAAGCAAGTAACTAAAGGCCAAAGTTTTCAGGCTGCAAAACAACATACAGATGAGAACTTTGGCTTTATTTACGTGCACCCAGAACTGGTGGAAAGAGAGTCTGTGGACCTACCAAAGGTTTTTGCAGTATTGCATTTTCCAAGAAACCTCGGGCCAGGCTTACAAAAGTCTGCCCTAGCCTGCCTGTTTAGGCAAACTGTATCTCCCTAAACCTGTACCAACTATCAGGAAGAAGCCTGCCAGCATTCTGAATCTTACCAAGTTGGTAAGATTCTCCAACGTCTACTTCATATGTGGCCATGGAGATAATGGACATGCAGGAACCTCCCTGAAGGCAAAGCCATAAACTCATAGGATAATGACCAAGAAAGTTGAGCAGCAGAGAGTGGTTCAAAGTGCTGCCAGATAGCTTAACACAGGAAATTACTCCACTGCCATGATATTGAGCCCAGTTACTGCTGTATTGTTTCTATTCTTCCTATTCTTCCTTTTTAAAAATTGAGCTGTTTAAAAATTATGTCTATCCTGTTCCTATTCACCACTATGATTTAGGTTGGGGAGTGGGGGACAGATAACTTCAGCAAGATGCAGGACCTGAATAGAATTTTTCAGTTGTCTCTCTTGCAGGGTGGGAGGGGAAGAGCATGTTTTAATTATGGTTGAAAAGCGTGACCTAAATGGGCAGTGATGGCAGAGACTGAAGTAGGCTTCGATATTCATTCTTCTTTACTGTTCCAGAGAAAACTACCTTTCCACCCAAATTCGTGCTCTCATTCATACTACAGAGTTGATATTGGGAAGTGGATGCTCATACAGGGACATTTTTTAGCCCCTTTTGCATCTAAATAGGATCACATAACTGCTTGCCAATGGATATATAAAAGCGACACATTAAATCTGTCATTTCTTGGTGAAAGTGTTTAATAAACATGAATACTTTCTCCATCCTCTTTTCTTACTTCCTCAACCATGTAAAGAGAACACCCCTCTCACCTCCCCAGCAATGGATCCCATGTATTAAAGATGGCAGAGCCAACATAAATGCCAGACACAGATGAGAAATAAACTTTGATTGTGTTTGGCCTATTTTTCATTTGAGGATACCTCTCTTTTTCGTTTTTAGATAGAAGCTAGCATTACCCTAGCTTACACATCTTTTTCCATGTAATAGAATATTAACTCAGTACATGGCCACCCAGCTAAAACTGGTATTTTCTAGTCCCTTGTACCTCTAGATGTGACTGCTTAATAAAGCCCTGCCAGTAGGATATGAACTGAATTGAAATGTATAACTTCTATTGCATGAACTTTAAGGCAAGAGTATGACCTTGCTATGGTTTGAATGCCCCATCCAAAACTCATGTTGAAATTTAATTGCTGTTGCAACAGTATTAAAGGGTGGGACATTTAAGAGGTAGTTAGGGCTTGAGGGCTCTGGCCTCATGAATGGATAAGTGCTGTTATTGCAGGAGTGGGTTAGTTATTGTGGAAGTTTGACCCCTTTTTTCTCTGACTCACTCTCACTTGCCCTTCTACCCTTTTGCCACCTCAGGCCTTTGCCAGATTGGTACAGTGCTCTTGGACCTCTCAGTCTCCAGAATCATAAGCTAAATAAACTTCTTTTCTTTATAAATTACCCAGTCTGTGGTATTAATGTACCACATTAAAATGTACCACACAAAAATATTAAATGGCCCCTCCTTTTTTTTTTTTTCTTTTTGTCATTGAGTGTGGTGTGAGTGATGGGCAGTGAAGCACCTAGCTTACACAAAAATGTGCTGTAATGAGGAAGGCCAGACACCAAAAGAGAAGAAACCTAGCTCAACATCCCAGGCCTGATCCTTCTATCTGGAACTTAACATGAGATAAATGAACTTCTTTACTTTATATCTCTCTGTTATAGCATAGGAATACCCATTCATACGCTTAACTTATGCATATATATGTGTGTAGTTGCAGTAAAATGACTTTTGCTCTGGGTTACAATTTTTAAAAGTATATATTAACTGTTCTATATTATCTTAATATTATTTTAATCTGATGTCCATTCATTTATCCTAAGTGTTTTCGTCTCCATGCTATCTCAGTGGATGAAGAGCTCGCAAACTCAATCTCTCTCCATAATAATTATGCTGTCATTCTCCCCTAAAAATAAGATCTGTATTTAATCACTTCAAGTTTAAAGCACTTTGAACCCTCTGGTTTGCAGCCTACTAAAGGCATGACTAGGGACTAAGGTATTTAACCTATTATTCTTAAGGGTTGGACAGATGCTAGGAAGCCACGGAGGGAATCCCAGGAAGCCGCAGCTATTCCCTGTGCGTAAGAATAAGACCCTTGGAAACCCCAGTTATTAGAAAGTATGACTTAGGAATTTTGAATTTTAGTGCAGGTAAAGATGACTTAATTTTAGTTCATATCAATGGATTGCCCAATACTTTAAAAATAGGAATAATACAACATTAATAAATAAATTAGTAAAGGAATGATGTTATTACATATAACAAATATGCTAAAAATTAATGGAAAAATACTAAAACGACTTGACCACGTGAAGCTACCTTTTTTAGTTACTTATGGTTTATTTTTTACTTTCCGTATAACCCAATGATTAGTTATCTTATTGAGCAAAAACCAAATTAATGTATTTTAGATTTTATTTATTAGAATGGTAATTATATACTGAAGTTTTTTATTTCCTTTTTAAAATCAGTGACATCTCTGGACTCTGGGAGACAAATATCAAAAGATTAATAATGAACAAACACATTAGTCTCTAAAATAAGCACAGAAATCAATCATTGCCACTTCTTACTCTTCCACCTTAATATCTTTATTTGAGGAATGTATGTAATAGAATCTGAAAATCAACACAGTTGTTGACTTACTTGTACACGTGTTTTACTCTTGGGAGGCTGGGTAAGTGGCTGTTTACCAGGTGGGGAAGCATCTAAGTTCTGATATTGTTGGGAACAGGATCTTGCAGAAGAGAGGACATTCAATTGGGAAATCGGAGACGTTAGTTCTCTTGAATCATACTACCAAGTTATGTGACAAGGCAAAGTGTAGAAATACTTGCATCTCCATTTCATCATCTCTGCAATAAGGGAAATATGCTAAATAATTTATAGAACTCCTTAGGTTCAAATTATGATTTAAAGAAAATAAATGTAATCAATAAAAGTAAGTAATACATCATCATGACAGAACACTATTTTAAAGGATAGGGATGGATTTAGATACATATTTTTTGCTTTGGGGAAATAACCAAAAATTTAATAGTGGACTTCACACTGTATTTTAGAAAAATTCTCATTGCTCCCGATTTCTTGTGATTGTTGTGGAATCTTGCCCCTCCATCTCAGCTCAACAGTAAATGTACTATGAAGATTTTTATCCCCCAGATGGCAGTGCAGCATTCCAAGTTTAGAATGTTCTGGTCTGGTGCTCTGGAAAAAGGCAATATGAGCTTTTCTTATATTGTCTCCATCGCGATTTTCTGTGCCATGTTTCTTCCTTTTGGAGGAAATATGCCACGAATCTAATGTAACAAGACTTGAATAATCAGAGACAGATAGCTCGTTCTGAAGTGAACACAGCAGGGATCCACTTCTGCCTGCTTGTACAGCACTGTATCCAATAAATAGTAAATAAAACCATCACACAAGGTAATCTAATGAAATGATGAAAGTTTAAAAAACCAGGTAAAAAAAAATCTATACTGTTTATTAGTGTTTTACATGTTATTAGAATTTGAAAACATTTACTAAATGTAATAGGATTAAGAAACTTCTCAGCAATTATTTTTTAAAGATACAAATGAAATGGACAGCATCCACCATAACCTTCTTTGAAAGAACTATAAGCTGCTTATGCTGTTGTGAGTGCTGAGACTTGCTTATGAGGCATATAAAAATCAACAAACAAATACAAATAGCTTCAGATGGTAAGCATGAAAAGAAGCCAGGAAAAGGGTCATTCCAGTTTTATGATAAAAATTCAGTGGAACCATTTAGATGAAAACAATATCTGATCATCTGCATGGTCAAAGAAACTAGGGTGAATTCTTTACATTTCCACCATATTTTAGATGAATGATGTTTTGTAGATTAATTCTATTAAAAGAATATTTATTGCTAATGACAAAGTAGAAGAAGTAAGGACAGGAACACAAAATTTTGGAATGCAGTCACAGTTTTATGTTCTGAAGATTCCTTCACATTTAGGTCTAATGAAGTCTTTCCTGTTTTACATTTTCTAGTAAGAAAAAGTATTCAGGACATGGAGATTTTGAATAACAAAAATGAAAAGTCCCCCTTTTAAACCACAGAATGTAGATTATTTTACTTTATCTGTTGCTTATGAGTTATCTAGCTTTACTAGAGGCACCTCAGATGAATACTTCATTGCAGTGTAAAATTCTATAGCTGTCTATAATAAATATAGACTTCCACATATAATGCCATCCTTCTCTATCCATTCAATTAAGGAAAAATCTATACATGCATATATGCACTGTAATCTATAATGACTGCTTGGAAAACAAAGGAAAACAAGATATATCTGCCTTCAATGAGCTTATATTCTAGTGGGAGAGATAAATTGCAAATAACCATGGACAGAGCAGAAGCTGTGAAAGAGGCAGCATGGTAGGGATAGTGGGCTATGGAGCCAGCACACTAGGATTCCAATCTTGGTTCTGACTACTAACATTCCTGTGTCTTTGGATAGATTATATTCTGGTTTCTTTATAAAACAAATGATAATGAGAATACCCATCTCATAGAGTTGTTTTGAAGAAAATGAGTTAATTGAGTAAACTGCTTGTCATATAGCAATGTCAGTAACACATGACAAAGGAGAAAAAAGTCATGGGGTTAAGAGGAAGCAAAGACCAATCAAGGAACTAATAGTTCCTATTCAAGGATACCCTTGATTTATTAAGAGAGGAGGATAGAAAGGGCAGCTTCAGGCTAAGGTAGCAACTTGTTAAATGTTAGGGTAAGGAGGTAGTAGCTCAGTTTGATTGCAAATGGGATAAAAAGAAAAATGTAGGTCCAAACATATGTTAAGGACAACTTGTATTGGGCTAATAAGGAAATTTTGCTTCCTCAAAATATATAGGAAGTCACCGAAGATTTTTATGCCAGGGATGAATAGTCAAATTGTTGCTGTCAACATATCATTCTGGTTGCTTTATGAAAGAAAAATTGAGCATAGAAGATACTAGAGACAGGGAGCTTACAGAGGGCAGCAAAATCCAGAACAAAATGGGAGTAACTGTGATCATCACTTAAAAATCATTTATTGGCTTGCCAACTAGTTCAAAAATTGTCTTATCTAACTAAAGATCCTATTTAGTAGTGAGCAAAATTTTACTTGCCATTTCTATATACTTCCACTCTATCCTGTATATATAAACACATATATATGTATGTATGTGTGTATATATATGTATATGTATATATGTGTATATATCTATATATAGCATTTCAGACACAGTTTTAAAATTATACACAAAATAGTTATATTAACAGACTGTCTTTCCTATTTCCTGAACATCCCAAACACAGAAGGAACCTCTTATTTTTCTCATAACTGTTTTGTTTTGAAGATTAGTCTTGCAGAGGCTTACAGAAGCAACTTGTTTTTTCATTCAGTGTCTGTTGGCCTGTCCACCAGCAGTGATAAACCTGGCCAATAATCCTTTTGTTCTCCTCGTTTTCCTCTTTTCTTCCTCATTTTTCTTTTTCCAGATGACTCTGATCTATTTTTTATCTTCCACAGCTTACTTCTATCTTTCTTTCTTTCCTTCCTTCTTCCTAAAAGAATCAGAATATCTTAACACTTTCCTTCTCTCTTCCCACCATTGAAGCCAGCAGGATCTTTGTTTAGCTAATGGACGCTGTTGTTTTGAAGAAACCATGCAATCTGAAATAAAGCAACAGGCAGTCCAGATCGAATTGGGGTTCTTGGTTCCAGTTGCAGAAGGGAAGAATAGCTGGCATTACTTAACAGAAATAGTATGATTCGAGTTCCTGAATCTTCTTTAGAATAAGTTCAATCCTGAGTCTTTGGAAAGAAGAGCAGTAAGTGGCCTGGTTTTGAGAACTGTCCCAAAACCCAGCTTTGATCATCAGTCACATGAATTTAGATAAGTAAAAGGTGTCGTGTTGACCAGTTTGTAAAAACTAGATGGAGCATGCTAAAAATTAAAAATAAATAACCTGTTAATTTAAAAGAAGATTTATTTATAAGAAAATTAGGAAGAAGCAACCTTTCAGAAAACTAAGCTTTTTTGACACATTTCACAGCATGCGTCATGGTCTTTCTCATGGGCACTCTGGCTTGTTAATCACTTCAGCAGTCTAGTTTTATCTATTTCACCCTTATGACCAAATATGGCTGCTGCAAACTTCTAAATTGACATGTCCTCAGTTTCAGGGGCCAAGAGCACTGAACTCTTCTATCCAGGACATGAGAACCTGGTCCAATAAAAGTGAACTTCTTGTCCTCAGTGCAATTAACTTGGGTCCTGGAGTCACATGGCAAACATATGGCTATATGGATTTCATTAGTCAGCTGTACCTGATTGCTGTAACAACAACACCATAGTCAGTGGCTTTTATAGCTTTGGCTTCCTCTATGATGTCAGAATTCTCTATTGTTTCTTCAGCTGGGCAGCCAATGGGTGAAGCGACAGAACAGGTGGAGGAGTTCTTGGAAGGGTTCTTAGAAGCCAGGACTAGAGGTGGCATTCATCGTTTTCACTCACATTCTATTGCTACAGTTTAATCACAGGGTGATCTAAACAGAAGGAAGGCTGAGAAATTCGATCTCTTCATGAATCCAGGAAGAAAGAAATAGAATCATCTTCTTCACAGGGACCCATCCTGTTGATTAGCAGGGAAGTTGACAGAGAGCAGTGTTGGGTGCTGGGCAGGTATCATAATGATGTCTTCTGTCATAAGACAACTGTCTTTTCCTGGGACTTTGGCAATGCCTCTGTTGACTTTCTCAGCTCCTGTAGCCTAGTTTAAATTGCTTGTTTCAGTTGAGTGATGTTATTTTTTGACACCATTCAAGAGAATTAAAGAAATGACTTTTCTTCCTTTCATTGCTACTCATCTGTGTTCTCAGATTGTTTATTAGTAATCTCTATTTCTTTTTAATGTTATCTCCATGGGAGAAAATCCTATTTCAGCCTAGAGATTTTATTCTGTAATTACGTCACAAAGGATCACTTTATAAGGAAGGCATTGACTTTGAATTTCTGTCAGCTTCAATTTAAGCAGATGGAAAACTATGGATTATATACCACAAGCAACCATCTTTTTAAAGCTTAGCAACCAAGAATATTTTAACTCTCCAAGTCAGCTTACAAGTCTAGGACCTGCTCATCATCTCTGTGCCTGAATAGCTCAACAAATAAACATTTTGTTCATAAAACAAAATGGTATTATATTTCAGACAGGAGAGAGAACAGATGTGTCTCTCACAATGAGATTTTGTTGTTTCAAAGCATCAGACTTTTCTTTACCTCTCTCTTCTCTCAACTATTCTAGAGAGGCTGGGTGCAATTGTTATGTGGGCTAAACTTTAAGAAATCTATAATAATCAAACCTTTAAATTGCCTCTTCTGTTTAACAGAAATCTGCCAGAGAAGTGCTGTGGGAGTGGAGAAAGAATGCTAGCTGTTAAAAAACCATGTCGGCTCATCACAGAAATGTGATTTCCATTCTTACTGCCACACCAGTACTAAAAACTTAGGAAATGAGCCTTTTCATCTCCAGTTACCCACTTCTGCTACTAAAGCCAAAAGAAACCCCACTGGTATGCCAGCCATTGATGTCCACAGTGCACTGTAGAAGTATAGATCTGCACTCCTGCAAGGAAATAGCTACTGAATGTGCAAGTCGCTATGTATACAGAAAGCTAATCCCCAGATTGTTTGTCTTTAAAAAAACACACAAATCCCATATCAAGGCAGTACATTTATACTTATGCATTTTCCAAGCCACTTAACACAACTTAGAATAAATACATGAGAGTTCATGGACCAACACAGCTGACTGGAGGAAACTTGTTATATTTATGAAAGGCTGAAAATAATTGAGATTTTGCCATGTTTTTCAATCAGAAAATGGTCAAAGACATTATGACCCTAACTCCCCATTTGCTAAGCCAGAAACCTGGGGAGCATCCTTTCCCTCTTATCCCACATCAATCATAGGTGAAGACCTACTGAATCTGTTTTCTAAAACTCACCTGAATCCATCCACTTCTCTTCATCTATACTGCCATCACTTTATCTAGTTTCCATCATCTCTCAGCCCATAATCTTCTTCATGCACTTGGGAGGTTGTTAGAAATGTGAAATCTCAGGGCTCACCCAACCCTACTTATCTACATTTTGACAAGATCCTCATATGATTTATATGCATACCACATTTTAAGAAACACTGGCATATCTCCCTGTCTCTACTTATTCACTTCCATTCCATTCTGAACACTGAAGCCAGGGCAATCTTTATGGAATTCAAATTTGATTGTGTCTATCTTGCTTAAAACTCCTCACCTTCATGTCTTTTGGCTCAAGTAAGTAAAAAGCCTTCAAATTAAGTTAACAAAGCCCTTCAAGACCTGGTTCCTCCCGCTTTATTTCATAACACTTTTCCTTCCCACCCTATGCTATAGCCATCTTTGTTCCAAATATGACGTTCTGTTTCTCAAATGGGGTCTTCGCTCTCTCTGTTCCCTGGTTTAGGATATTCTTTCTCCTACTCTGTTCCACCTCACTCTGTTAGGCTTCAATGTAAAGGTTGAGTTGTTAGAGATCCTACTCTCTTACTATCTAGATCTCACGGCATCATTTCTTGCCTTATAAAAATATCCAATATTGTATTAACTTGTTCAACGCATGCACTACTCAATAAACTATAACTTCTATGAGGAGAGATGCCATGTTTGTCGTGTGCAGAGCAATATCCCAAGCACTTGAGACAGCAACTGGCATGTGACACTTATGACAGAGTGACCAAATGAAATGACTTCTCATAAAGATAAATGGATGGTTTCCCACATCTTTAAGAATAACAGTCTTCTGAAGCTGTGAAGCACTGTCACAGGGAAGATGAATCAGATTTATTCTGATGGGTTCCAGAGGACAGGAAGATATACGGAAGGCCCATGAATGACTGCACTTATCTCAACATGATGTTGGCACTAAAATATCTATTGAATAAATGAATCAGAACAAGGAAATAAAAGATTTAGGAGTAGATAAATTATTAATGATACAACTTAATACCGTTTACCAGGTACTAACAATGGAATGAATTGTGTCGTGAGCTCAGATTGCATAACCACTTAAAGGTTGAACAGGAAATAAAAAATACCTTAAGAAAGTGATTGAAATAGATGATCTTTCAGGTTCTTTACATCTCTAGGAGTCCACTATTCTACCAGTTCCTCTGTGAGGGAAAATAGTGCTAGTCATAACTGCCAGCCTTAGTTTACAGAAAAAAAAAAAAAAAATGTTGCTCATTCTTGTTAATGGTTGTATCACTACATTTATGTACAGAGTTGTAGTAGTTTTCTTATTTCACATGATCAAAAGGACACTGACACCAAATGTGTCTCCATTTGATTGTCACTAGTCCTTAAACTCCATTAATAGAGAGTCTTTCCTTTGAAAGTGTTCCTTCTCCAGACACTGTTGACACTGATGTTACAAACGCAGATGCCACAGAAGCGGCAACATAGTTCACTCTTATCCATAATCTCCATCTTTATTTGGGGTTTTTTATGAGAACATATTCTTAGAGTTGAGAATAAACAGTGGAGGAAAGAGGGATGCAGTGGTAGCATTTGGAAGGTAAGATAGCTCTGGATCCAAACTCAGTTCAAATATTTCTCCATCAGAGACATTTTTTGGATACCTCCATCTAAATGATATATGCATGTTATTTTCTTCTTTATCAACTTTCATTCATTCAAAATATATTTGAGTGATTACTATGTGCTAAGTGCTGTTCTCGGTAATTAGGATGCATCAATGAACCAAAAATGACGAAAGTACTTCTCACTGTCAACCTTGCATTTTAGAAAATGTGGTCTAAGAATCAAAATGTCAGCATCATCCAGACACCTGAGAGAAATGCAGAATGAAAGGCATCACCTAGACCTACTTAATCATGTACAGCCTTTGAACAAAATTCTCAGGTTATATATGCACGTTTAAGTTTGGGAAACACAATCCTATTGTGCCTGCTCTTTAGTTTCATACATTTTCAGTTTTGTTTGTTTGTTTGTTTTTTGAGATGGAGTTTCACTCTTGTTGCCCAGGTTGGGGTGCAGTGGTGCACCTCGGCTCACCGCAACCTCCATCTCCCAGCTTCAGGCAATTCTCCTGCCTCAGCCTCCCTGCCAGTTTTTACTACAGGCATGTGCCACCACGCCCAGCTAATTTTGTATTTTTAGTAGAGACGGGGTTTCTCCATGTTGGTCAGACTGGTATCCAACTCCCGACCTCAGGTGATCTGCCCGCCTCGGTCTCCCAAAGTTCTGGGATTACAGGCATGAGCCACCGCGCCCAGCCACATTTTCACATTGTTAAATGATACATGTTTATTTGCTTAAAGTCTACTTGCCCTACTAAAAACGATGTGAGGTCAGAGGTTAATAAGTAAAGATGGAAGAGATGGGTAAATGTAAATAACAAACTTCATCTGCTCTTCAACTCTGCCAAGGTACCACCTTCTGCTGACTTCTTTTTTCAGTCCCACCAGCTGATTCACCTACTGTACAATAGGTAGGGCAACTGAAATGTAGGAATGAGAATTAACTAACATCCGTGAATTTTTTTTTACCTTCTGTCTCAGCATCTTCATCTCCTCCACTTTTTAAAACTTGCATAAAAAAATACTAGCATAAGAATATCTGGAATAAAATGTGATAGCATTAGTTCCTGAAGATAAAAATGTTTGTGATTTATGGAACACGAGAAATTAAACCAGTATCCTTACCTCTACTTTCATCCCAGCCATCCTCATTTAAGATTTCTTTTTCCAGTTTTATTACAGGACTTGGTTCTCTTTGACAGGAATAATGGGCTTTGGTGGATGACAGGATTGCTCCCACATCAAACTTTTTGTAACATATACTCCGTAACAAGGGTTGGCAAATTACATCCCGTGGGCCAAATCTGACCATTCTGAATCCTTTTTTCGACCCACGAAAGGAGACTATTTTTTGTACCATGAAAGGAGATTTAAAAAAAAACTTTTAAACAGTTAAAAAATAAAACAATATTTCATAATGTATGAAAATAATATGAAATTCTAATTTGTGTCCATAAAGTTGTATTGGAACACAGCCATGCTCATCAGTTTATTGTTTATGCCTAATTTCATGCTATAGTGGCAGAGCTGAATAATTAAAATACGGGCCATATAGCCACATCAAAATATAAAGTATTAGTACCTAGGCCTTCACAGGAAAAGCTTCCACCCCCTGCTCTATAGTAGCATTATCCCATCAAACTAAAATGTGAGTCATATATGTAGTTTTAAATTTTTGATAGCGACTTTAAAAAGTTAAGTTAAAAGGCAAAGTTAATTTTTAAAATAGTTTTATTGAGTCTAATATATTCCAAATATTATTTTAATGTGTAATATTACAATTGAGATGTTTTACTTGTATTTGTATTAAATGTTTTTCAAATTCAATGTGCATTTTACACTTCAGTGTACCTCCGTTAGAATTAGCCACTTTTCATGTGCTAATATCCACATATGGCTAGTGGTTACCATATTAGCGTAGTTTTAGATTACATAGTTAGAAGTTGAATAATTTGTCTTAATTGTAGACATGGAATTAAGTTATTATAAGATTAAAATGAAATATCAGTGATGGGAATATGGCAGAAGGAAATTATGCCTCATAGCTTAAAGTATCCCTTCTTTGATATATCAAGAAAACAAGGTTGGGTACAGTGGGCTCACGCTTGTAATCCCAGCACTTTGGGAGGTCGAGGCGAGTGGATCACGACATCAGGATTTCAAGACCAGCCTGGCCAATATGGTGAAACCCTGTCTCTACTAAAAATACAAAAATTAGCCTGGCGTGGTGGTGCGTGCCTGTAGTCCCATTTACTTGGGAGGCTGAGGCAGAAGAACCGCTTGAACCCGGGAGGCAGAGGTTGCAGTGAACCGAGATCACGCCACTGCACTGCAGCCTGGGTGACAGAGCGAGACTCCATCTTACAAAAAGAAAAAACAAAAAAGTCATAGGTACATGAAAAGTAGTATCATAAAAGAAGAGTATCCAGACTTCTTGGTCCTCAGGTTTGCATTACAGTAAAAAGTTTGTTTCCAAGGTTTCTGTAGACAGAAGCAAAACCTTAATAGGTTAGAATTTATTTGGGAACAAGAGATGGACTTTATTTGTGGATTAGATTTTTCTAAATGCACTACATAACTAAATGGCAAAAAAAAAAAAAAAAAAAAAACTAAAGAAACCCATCTAAAAATGCAATTGTAGCCTTCTACTTGGGGTGAATAGTGGGTGGTCCTTGCAGAACAGATCACTGAAAAGACCACCCACTATTTAAAACAAACAAACAAAAAAAACAAAATCTTTCTTTGAATTGGATCCCCTTAAAATAGGACACCAAAAGATAATATAAATATAGGCCACCCTTTTGAAAGGGATATATTTTTTATAATCTGATATAAGGCACTATGGCTTGCTTTCAATATATGGAGTGTCTATCCTACTTAGCATGCATAATAGCATTCCACAGCTTTCTGAGTTACTAAAGGAAGGTCTCATCTTCAGCTCTTGCCTTCACTTACCATCTGTTCTTTTTCAAAACCACAGTGCCTCAGCTGTGCTGTAGAAATTGAGAAAGTTAATGACTTCTAGCTCTGTCTTCTATTTTGTGGCACTAGGTAGCTCCAATTATCTTTCACTATCTCAATTTCTCCACCTGTTAAGTGGGGATAACGATGATCAAATGATGTGCACAACGTCAGCAGGGGTTGGAAGTGTTCTGTTTTGTCTTTTTATTTAGATGGAAAGAACATGGTGTTGTTTTAGTGCTGTAGAAAAAACACAGAAAATGTCCTTTGCTATTTAGCCACTCATATGCTTTTCTTGTTCTAAAAGATCCAACTTTCCTTAATTAAGTTTGGCAACAAATGGGCATCTCCTTCAGGTAAAACCTGCTTCATAACAAAAATAAAAGGATTTGACAAGGCGCTGGGACAGTTTCCAGTACAGTCCAGGACATTAGAAGATAATTCAATGAAAGAGATACAAGGTCTGAGAACACAAAGGATGACTCTTAATTTTATGCAACAACAAAGCATGTTTACAACAGACAAAATGGGACATCGAACAGAAGATTTTTATAAAGCAAACGTACTCACACCTGAAGAAAATTCTGTTTTTGTTTGCTTGCTTGATGTAGCCCTATCTTGTGCTGACAAAACACATTCTTTGGTGTATTATTCTTTGTGATTCTTCTCTCTTTTGTCCCTGAGCCCTGTAATGATGTATTATCTCTATAGAGAGCAGGGTGTGCTTTATGATGGATGAGAGATCCCATAGTGAAGGAGATCCATCATCTGTTACAGCTGAGTTAACTGAGTGACTCCGCCTGTGGTCAGTTGTCTGGAAGGACACTTTCAAAAAGGATCTGGATATGGCATGACATGCGCTTGATTTCTGGAGTGTGGCTGACACTGATACAAAAACCTTAATATAGCCACAACCCTAATGGCCAACTAAAATGAGAAAAACGTGGGGAGGAGGGCTGTGATAATTTGGACATTTGGCCGATTTCAGTGAAAGAATAAAACATGAGCCCTAAGAGTGTCCATTTCTCCTAATCAGCCTGCAGAGCTGCTGAATATGTCTTAGAGAGGCTCATTTGGAAACCTCTGAGTTTCCAAATAATCAATGAATTAGTCGTCATTGATCTGCACTGTTAAGAACTACAGAAGTTTTTGGGTTTGTTTGTTTGATTTTTTGATGTGTAAAAATTAAAATTTAGTGCGTTAGAATGCAGCACAACGTTACTTAAAAGAAATATCTTGAGCTTAGAAAAACGATCCTGGTTGAGGTGGCTTTACTCTTCCTAGCTGGGTAGCCTTAAAAAGTTCATTTATCCAATCTCAGCCTCCCTTTCCTCAACTTTTATGTGCACGTTTTTACCTTGATATGTTCCAATATTGTGCTGTCCAGTATGACAGCCACTAGGCACGTGTGGGTATTGTGTTCTTGAAATGCAGCTATTGCAACTGAGGGACATTTTATTCTTCATTTTAAGTCATTAAAGTCAAACTTAGCCAAGGCAGTATAAATTTGTTTTAATACTAATTATTTATTATAAAATTAGTTAAACAACATATCAAAATTTATTTATGTTCCTTTTACCTTTTTAACATACCTACTAGAAAATTTAAAATTGCAGCCAGGCTCAGTGGCTCCCAACACTGTGGGAGGCTGAGGCAAGCAAATTCCTTGACCCCAGGAGTTTGAGACTAGCCTGGCCAACATGGCAAAACTCCATTTCTATTAAAAAAAAAATACAAAAAATGTAGCCAAGTGTGGTGGCACATGCTTGTAGTCTCAGCTATTTGGGAAGCTTAGGTGGGAGAATAGCTTGAACCCAGGAAGCAGAGGTTGCTGTGAACCAAGATCACACCACTGCACTCCAGCCTGGGCAACACAGTGAGATCCTGTCTAAAAAAAACAAAACAAAACAGAAAATCGTATTGTGTAGTAACTCTTGTTATATTTTGGCGGGGGGGGGGGGGGGGGCTATGCTATGTGCTATGCTATGTTCTAGCTAGTGCTATGCTAGGAAAATGATTTCAATTAACGATCATTCTACTTCCATGGCTATGTATTATTGAAAATAATATTGTCATATTAAAATACTTCCATGGCTATGAATGTTCAACCAAACTATTAATGAGCTATATTTGTCCCTTTTTCTATAGATATAATTAATTTTTCTTTTTCTATTTTAAACATTAAAGCAGTTTTAATAAGGGAGAGCCTATATCCTAGATGAACAGGGATAAAAATATTTCTTATTTTAGGAATATATGCTCTTCACATTTACGTTAATCAGTGTCTGCTTTGCAACTCCAAGTAATGCTTCTTATCTAAGATTTAACATTTTTTCTTTTTTCTTTTTTCTTTTTTTGAGATGGAGTCTCTTTCTGTTGCTAAGACTGGAGTGCAGTGACGTGATCTCAGCTCACTGCAACCTCCACTCCCTGGATTCAAGCGATTCTCCTGCCTCAGCCTCCAAAGTAGCTGAGATTACAGGTGCCTGCCACCATGCCCTGCTAATTTTTGTATTTTCAGTAGAGACGAGGTTTCACCATGCTGGCCAGGCTGGTCTCAAACTCCTGATCTCAGGTGATTAACTCATCCCAGGCTCACAGCTGGGACTACAGGTGTGAGGATCCACGTCTGGCCTTTTTCTTATTTTAATAATATGCCTCGGACATGTCTTCTGGAGATTAAAGGCTAGCTTTAAGAAAGTTGCTAAGTTTAATAGCTCTCTCTGAGTTGAAGGACGATAGAGATAAGTTTTTGCTTATTCTGTTTAATTTGAGGAGAGTAAATTTTCTAGATTTCAAAAGAAATAAAATATTTGCTTTTTCTTCATCAGCAAGGAAGATCTTGAAGCTGCTAGATCTTTAAGAGCAAAGTCTCGACCTTTCCTGCACAGCCTCTGACATTTAAAGGCCAGGGCAATCAAGCCTATCTCAGAGGTGAAAACTGCCAGTTCAAGATGTCATCAGTCAGCCCTTCCCAAGATGCCATATTCATGGCTAGGGATTGAGATCAGTATGTCATAAAGCCCTAAACACAGCACAGAAGAAACACATTTAGACATATGGTTCACATGGATTATATATTCCATGAATAAGATTGATTCTTAGGCTAAGGGTCAGGCTTATTTATCAAATGATAATGCCTATCAATTCAAATATTATTGAAAATAATATTGTCCTATTAAAATACTTTCTTGACTACATATTAGTTTGTCTTAGGAAAACATCTTTACTCCAAATATGTTACAATCATCCAAATAGGATATTTGTCCCCTTTAGTTCACAGTAGTGTACTGTATTTTTTAGGGTTGAGACAATTTTCTTATTTTCTTTAGTATCTTCTCCATGCTTACAAAAGTGGGGAGTTTTCAGTTTCTGAGGCTGCCCCTGAATGGCATCTAATCAGCATCATTAAAGTTTTGTGCTTTTTCTTTTATCTGCTTTTTCAGTGAAAGGAGCCTAGCTTGTTTGTCATGCACATTTCTCATTTCTTATTGAATATTTTATCATTGTAATTCCAACTAATTTTCTCAAGAACCGAGAAATTTTCCTTCACTCTAGCTGCCTTTGAAGAACTTCCAAAGACAAATCACTCCATAGTGAAACAGCATTGATATACCTGACCTCTTTTATATCATTCATTCATGTGTATTTTATTTTTCTGGAAAGAGAAAAGGTAGGATATGGTTCATTGAACTGAGAGTGTTTCTGAAAGTTTTTTTCTCCCTTTCTTAGAGCGATAATCACTGATAGTATCTTTTTCTAGAATAAGATGTTTGTATATTCTTGGCATTAGGAACTGTCCTCCATTTGCTGTCCTTGTTGATGACTCAAGTCTAAGATGACTACTGACAATCTCTAGGAGAGGAAATCATTTCAAACAAGTAAGTTGAAATGACAGACCTTGCAAATAAAGATTTTGTGTTGATACAGATGTGAAAACAAAGCATATCCTCAAACATTAGAACATTCGATTCCTAGTGTAGCAGGGCATTTATCACAGTGTTCTTGGAGACGAATCATCTGCCATCTACAGAGAGAATATGAATATTGTCGGTGGCACAGATCGTCTTTTTAAACATAGTATACAATTAAGGCCTCCACAGTGTAGCTCAATTAGAGAAAATATCTTCATATTTTTATTTTCTCAAGCTGGTCCAATTGGCTGTTTCATTGCCTGAGATTTTGGGGAAACTATTGAGCTGGAAAATCTATCTGTATTTTAATGTAAAAGAAGAATTCGCTAATTCCAAATCATACACAAAAAGTGTATTTTACAGGGAATGTGATAAAACAGAACATGTTAATTCCTTTCTGAGGGAACCAGGCTGCCTTCTGGGCGCTCTCCCTCTCACTTTCTCTTTCAGTGTTACTGATACCAAAATCATTTCTTATTGACACTGCATATTTGTGCATATGTAAGGGTTTAAGAATTTAGCACCATTGTAAACATGAACCTTGACACCTCCTTTTAACTTAAATATGTTATGTGGCAGGAAAAGAATTCTCTTAAATCACCATAAAAGGCTATTGGTAACTACTAGAAATGAGTGGAAATACTGAGCTTGTTTACACAGTAAAATCACTCCTCAGTACCAGCACTTCAAGAACAAAATGAAAAGTGAAGTGGGAAAATGTGGGCTTTGAACCAAACAACATTTTTCCTGTGTTTTATTTTTTCATTGGAGTAAGGAACGGCGCTTTTTTTTGTCAGAAAAAAATAAATAAATGTACGTGCTTCTTACAGAAAGGCAAATAATTAAACATGGTTTACTCATTATGTTCTTTACTCTTGGCTGTCCGTATGAAAACATTCTAAAAAGAGAAATCTCATGCTATTACAAAGACATGGGTTAAACTGGGGTGTGATTATTTTATTTAACAGATTTAAGAGAATTTTTCAGGCAAAACTATTTCTATGTCTTGTTACCTGACCACAGTAACAATGATTTGTTCATCTGTTTACAGTTACTTCCTCATGATAAATGACCCTATTGAACAAATTCTTTTAAAGGTTCTGATAGTAAATAATGGCCAAACATTCTCTCTAAACAAAGCATCAACCATTTTCGGGTTACATTGAACAGGTATATTAGACAGGATAGACCAAGTAATTCTGTAGTAACTACCACAAAATTTTAGTAGCTTACAAAAATAAAAGGATTTATTTCTTCTTCATGCTACATGTCTGCTGTGGGACAGCTGTGGCTGTATTCTACATTGTCTTTATTCTAGAATCTATGACCCATTAGCTGCTCACTGTTTGATAAGTGAGTTAACGAAAGCAGGAGAGAGCATGCAAACCATGCTGTCACTCCTACAGCTGGGCCGCAAAAGTGATAACATTTGCTCCTTTTTCACTGACCCAAACAGGTCACATGATCAAATTTGTGAAACAGCATGGTGATGCATCAACCTTTCACAAGGAAGGGGAGGGACCAAATGTATGTGAAGAGTAACACAATCAACCTCATTGATTATATATCCCCTTTAGAATGGTGGTTAGAACTTTAAAAATAGCTGATGACTTTATCAATTTACAATTTAAAAAAGAAAATTTTTTTTATAACTTTTCATCTTGAAAACCTAATTGTATCAGCCCCACGTGCCAAAAAAAGTGCATGTTTATGTTTCTAAAACTTAAAAAACAACTATGTAATATATATATGCTTGGAGTTGGAAAACAATCAGCTGAAGTTGGAAGGGAGGGGCAGAAACGGCCCTTCCATTAGGATTCAAATTAGAACCAAATTGTTATTTGCCAATTGACCAAATAAAATCTTGGCTTATACCTGTGCCAGATCAGCTAAAAGATAGGCATAACTATTCATTATAACAGATTTTACTAGAGTCCAATGCATTTTTAAATTTACAATGGATTATGTAATAAAATTTATTTTGAAGAGCAATAAACAGAGAGACACTATCACAGAAGTCTCTGATTCTTTGCTACAAATATTTGGTTTAATAATTGTGAAAGGGCAACAAAAATTTGGTAGACATTTTTCAATCACCAATTATTTTTAAATAGCTATATCCAACTTTGGGGAATCTTGAAGGAACATATTCACCTTTGAAGAAATATATTCATGTATTTCTGTTTCTGCATATGAAAATCACTTAATGTAATTTGGCATTAATATTCTAGTTCGAAGTAATCTGTGTAAGTACTCTCCTGGAAACCTCCCTCTCTTGTTCTGGATTCATAATTCTTCATTTATTCACTTATTTTCATGGAATTGGGGCAGTTGTTAAAAGTTGATCAAACTAGTAATATTTTTTATTACTTAATGGATTTTTGTTGAATTTCATAAATTTAGCACCAGTAATAGCTGCTACTTTATAATGACTTGTTAAAAATAGTTCATAAGCAGGAAATTTGAAGGTAAAGGTTAGTCCTTAGGTGTATGGAAAGAGCTGATAATTGGAGAGAAGCTCAGAGATCCTGACAATTTGAATCAGAGCCAGAGGAAATGGAAGGGTACACATGAATTGTGAAGTTGAGTCACTGTGGACTTCATTTTCTTCTTGTAATGTTTGTGTTGCTGTTCATCTTATTATATATTTATGGAGCATGGTTTGTGTGCTTGGTGATTTATAACAACGTAAACACAAATCACTATCCTCAAGAGTTCACAAACCAGAGGAGAAAACAATGACAGACCTGCAAATGTACAATGTAGTGGGAGAAAGAAGGTGCCCCTTTTTATTTACTTTTAATTTTTCAAATCTCTATTAAATCATTTCTGTGCAAAACATACATAGCCATACTTTCTTTCTGGCTTATCTTCATTGTGGAGTTATGGAAAGGACAGATAACTATTTCTTTTCTCCAAAATGTCCAAGGTTATCAAAGCAGGGCCCTGTCTTGTTATCCTCAATTTTGACTTAGAAGTGGACTCATCAAAATAGCTATTGCTTATCGTAGTTTACATTATATAAAAATCTGATTTTTAAACTGTTGAACTAGTACACAAACATCTAATCTGCATTGGCTAATACATCTTCAGTGTAATGGTGAGCATTTTGCTATCTTGAATGGTTTGTATTATATTATTTTATTTATAAACATAGGATCAAATGGCATTTTGTTGCAGTTGAGGTTTAGGTTTAAATATTAATATTTAAAATAGGCCAAGTAAAAAGGAAGATTTCACAGATGAGGAAGAAGTGTGTATTTCAGGTTGTGAAGTTCAAGAAATACTGTGAATAATGCTCTAAGTCTTTGAGAGGTACTTGTGAATTTTATGTCTTATGGATTTTGCTATTTTGTTTTAGCTATTTGAATCCAAATATTTAATATCAAATTCAGGAAATCAAATTCACTGAATAAGCATGTGAAAAATAATGTAGTATGGATGCTGGAATTTTACTCTGGGGGTTCACATTCTTCCTAGCTCATGAGAAGCTAATATATATAAAGTATTTGATACATAGTAAATAGTCATATTCTATTGTCTGACCTTGGACCCATTTTTCTATACTTCTGAGCTCTCTTTTTCTGTTAAGCTGAAATAATACTTCTAAAGATTTTTATGAGGATTAAATGAATATGAACAATGTCTCATGATATCTCTCATAGTTTTTAGGTACTGCATATGCTTTCAATTCTTTATCATTAGGTACACATTTTTGAATCATTAAATTCACTGGTGTTACCTTCAAAACGAGATGTGGGGTGAGAAGATCTGGTTTTGAATTTCAACACAGTCAGTAACTGGCTGGATTTTCTTGGAAAAAAATTAATCACCTCATTAAAAATATTGAAATATTAATAGCATATCTCAAAGCCTTATGAAATTTAAATTCAGTGATAGTATACAAATAACAGGCCAAATAATCCTCCCACAAATGTTTACTGAATATTCACCATGCAATGTCACTTTTGTTAGGGTTTGAGAATATAAGATTATATAAGATGTAATCATTGACCTTAAAGTATGTGGTAGTAGGTGATCATCAATATATGCTAAATTTGACCTCACTCTTTCATTCTTTCTTTAATTAAGAAAATAATATTTTAGTGTTTTTGATTGCTACCTTGAATCCTAGGTTCTAGCTAGAAGACACTTTGGTAGGTCGTTGCTGTCAGAAAGCATCTAGGCTAGAAAGCCCTCATGCCACGTAGAAAAATCCTATGTTATTTGGAAACTCTGGGATAAAAACTTCCTGTTACTTTGATAGAAATTGTGCATTGAAATGAGTCATTCAGTTGTATTCAGGTAGCCGGCAGTGGAGCACACATTAATTTGTTAGCATGGTGATGATGTCACTTTACAAGTGAGTTAAAGGATGAAAGTTTCAGGTGGAAGAGACTTGATGCTCCTCTGAACTGCCTGGATCCCTGCCCCTGCACTAACAGTTGAAGCTCAACAACCTACAGATAGGAAACCCGCAGCTAACCATCTGATAATCCTTGGCTCTGACTACTAGAGGTGTGTTGGCTTTCTCTGCTGAATAGACAATTATCTGTCCACCCAATATGGCATTGAATGTCTTGCTGCTGATTTATTTATTAATCCTGGACCTTGGGCCACCACAGAAACATGTAGAGCTTGTTTCAGATCTTTCAGGTAATATATACCTCACTCTTACCTGTAGGCATCTCAGGATTTATTTCCTGGACACAGAGTGAATATATTGTATATCCTTTGTTCAAATTTCAGTTACGTCCTTTAACAGAATTTGCTCTTGGCTTGGAGTAAATTGCTTTAATCTCTTTCAATCTGACTTTTCATCTGTAAAACTGGAGAAAACTAAAGTAAAACATTACAGAATGCTTAGCATTTTAACTGGTACAGATTAAAGACTCAGTAAATGTTAGATGACTATACTGATTCCTGGCAGAGAAAGAAAAGCAACTCTACTTTCCACAGTGGCTGAATTAACTTACACTCCCACCAGCAGTTTGTAAGTGTTCCCTTTTCTCTGCAACCTTGCAGCATCGGTTATTTTTTAACTTTTTAATAATGGCTGTTCTGATGCAATTTCTCAAAGAACTTAAAACAGAATTACTATTCCACCCAGCAATCCCACTGCTGAGTATACATCCAAAGGAATATGATTCATTCTACCATAAAGATATATGCATGTATGTTAATCATGCATCATTCACAGTAGGAAAGATACGGAATCAATCTAAATGATCATCTCTGGTACACTGAATAAAGAAAATATGGGTACATATACATCATGGAATACTATGCAGCCATAAAAAAGAATGAGATCTATTGGAGCCTGGAGTGTGGGAAGAGGGAGAAAATCAGGAAAAATAACTAATGGGTACTAGGCTTAATACCTGGGTGATGAAACAATCTATCCAACAAACCCTCCTGACACAGGTTTACCTATGAAACAAACCTCATGCATCTCTGAACTTAATAAAAGTTAAACAATAAAATAAATAATTTTACCTGGAAAAAAAAGAATGAGATCATGTCCTTTGCAGCAACATGGATGGAGCTGGAGGCCATTGTCCTAAGCAAACTGATACAGAAACAGAAAACCAAATACTGCATCTTCTTACTTATAAGTGGGAGCTAAACAACAAGAACACATGGACACAAAGAGGGGAACTACAGACACTGGGGCCTACATTGAGGGTAGATGGTGGGAGGAGGGAGAGGATAAAAAAAGTACCTATTGGGTAGTATCCTTATTACCTGGGTGACTAAATAATGTGTACAGCTAACTCCAACAACATGCAGTTTACCTATATATAACAAACCTGCACATACATGTACCCCTAAACCTAAAATATTTTTTTAAAAGAAGCTCTAATGAACAGAAGTGCAATATCAAGGAGAGAATTGACATGGAGAGACATCCATCCTTGGTGACGTATTTAGAAACAATGCCATTTGTGTGGTTTAGAGTTGGTAATTATTACTCATAAGAATTTTCAAACTGATTGATAATACAAAATGTGTTTGGCCCTTCAAATAATGCATTCATTTCATTGTTTTTTAGTGTCATTTACATGATCTGACTTTAATACCTGAATTTCAAACAAATGCAATGTATGCACTTCTCAATGTAACTGAAAAGATATTGCATGTTTTCAACCACGTAAATGGTCCAGTAAGTAGCATTTAAATCCAAATACAGCATATCTCTCTTGCTTATGTAATGTTCATATTCTAAAGCATGTTCCATGGGCTAATATGTTATACAAGAACAGGAAGCTGCTATTTTACATGGAGAATTACTTTAATAGTCAGCTAGGTCAACCTAGAAAACCCCTTCTGGAAGATTCCACTCAAATGTTACCTCTTTATTGCACTACTCCAGGACTCCGTCATTACTTCTTCTGTGTTTTCCTAGCATTTTATATTAAGCTTTTATTATATCACTTATGTCATTTATTATTTATATATTTTTTAAACTATGCTTTTTCTTATTTTTAAGTATTTGCCTTTTAAACTTGTTTCTTGTCTGGGCATAGTGGCTCACACTTGTAACCTTAGCAGTTTGAGAGGGAGAGGCAGGTGGATCACCTAAGGTCAGGAGTTTGAGATCAGCCCGGCCAACTAACCAGGCTGGTAACACCCTGTCTCTACTAAAAATACAAAAATTAGCTGGGCATGGCATGTACCTGCAATCCACGCTACTCGGGAGGCTGAAGCAGAAGAGTTGCTTGAACCTGGGAGGTGGAGGTTGCTGTGAGCTGAGATTATGCCACTTCACTCCAGCCTGAGTGACAGAGTAAGATTCTGTCTCAAAAGAAAAAAAAAAAAATCCCAAACTTAATGCTGTTATGCCAACTAGGTTTTAAAGAATGGTCACGAATTGAATAGTAATGTATATCATGGATATTAAACTACTTCTATCATTTAGAAATTTTCTACATATAATAGCCATTTAAGGAAGGGCATAATTACTATTATTCCCAATTTTCCGGAAAAGGACCTGACAGAGTTTTATGGTTTTAAATAAAATGCAGTGTGTGTAGTGTGTCCAGATTTACATTGCTAGCAACACAGATTCAGGACTCAGATTTTGCCATTTTGTCCCTAATACCTTAAGGACAAAATGACTAAGCAATTGAAATACAAGAATTTCCAACCAACAAAAATGTTTATATTTAAATTGAAAGATATGGGTAAAAATAGGATATTCAGATTTTTAAAAAGGGAAAACATTAGATAAAAATATTAAGACAAATAAAACAAAAGCTTATAAAACATTGAAGAGATTCAAATTAATGTGAGGTGGTTCAGATTTAGACCAATCTGTTTTGTTTTATAAGATGAACATTTCCAAATTTGGGATGAAATTATTGTTTTAATTGTTTAATTTATATATTCCTTTTTAATTGACATAATAGGAAACATAATAGCCTTATTGAAAACTTAGTTCTATAGCATTCTTTGATATATGCCCATGTTGAAATATTACTGGATCATGGAATCAGAAGGAAATGCATTGCCTTATGAGAGGTATCTTTGGGTGGAGCAAGAGTGTTTTAACAGGGAATGAAAATGGAAATTAATAAATACCATGAAAGTGTAAGAGAAATTTTGTGTATATGTGTACATATGCATTTCTTTGGAAAGAAGTTCCATAGCATTCATGACATTCTCAAAGTCATTTATGACCACAAAGAAGTCATGTAGAAAAAGGAGCTTTGGAACAAGAGCCACTTAAATCCCATTTATAGACTCCTGTGTGTAAATTGCTTTCATTATGAGGTTGATGAGGAAATTAAATTACATAGCCTATGTAAATAACTGGTTTTAGAAGTTGCATAATAATGCGGTATCTACTAATTCTCATTCTCCTTCATTACTTGAGGAATAAAGTCCAAATTGTTTAGCTGAACATTCAAGAAATGTACAAGATTTTTATCAAACTTCCTTTTCTGTCTTCATTTTTCCCATACTCTTATTTTCTAGTCAGATGGGATTATTCACTGCCAAGGACCATACTTACCTTCTCATTCTAGTCTCTTGTTACTGTTACTCCTCCAAACTCATTCAATTGATTTCATCTAATTTTTGCCCAAATATTAAGGACTTAATATTAAGGCTCATCCCAATGAACCTTTGATAACTGTTCCATGTATATGTTTTTTACTCCTCTCAATTCAAAAGCACTTTTTAACCTCTGATGATTTTGAATATGTTTTATTTAACAATAAGAATATGCATGTATCCTGTAACTTCTCTCTTAGGTTATAAGCTCCTTGGGTCAAGGACCACATTTCCCTCAAATTTGTACATACCTACAGCCCAGAAAAAACTGAATATGTACTTGTGAAATTACTGGATGATTCTAGTTAATCCCCTATTTGCAGACCAGAAATAAATCTCTAACATCCTAAAGATGTGCACACTGTTATTCTATAATTTAAACTTACAATAAGCTGTCTAGCATGAATGATACAGAAATCTAAATTATAGAAATAAAATGTCTCTTTTCTTCACAAAAATATATAATGAACTGCATGTAACACCTAAGTCAGTGAGCCTACACATGCATGAAATGTCCTAAAATGATTCATATTTTTTACAGAAAAGGCATCAGAGTATGTTTTGTAAAGTTAGTTCACCTCACCTTTAATAAAATACCCATTAATATCAACTACAGAACATACCTTGTTTTTCTCTTTTTTTTCCCTCTTTTGGTTAATAAAGTGCTTCCTTTGTGAAATAACTTTTGTTTCAAAACTGACTACCTTTATTTCATAATCAAACGTTTAGGCAAAAACTAAACTTTAAGTATGTCCCTACTTTCCAGAGGTCAATATTTGATAAATAATTACCTTTCACAGTTCTTAGTTCTTAATGACCTTCATTCTAGTTTTTCACCCTTCCCCCTAAAATAATTTGTGAAATGAGAGAGACAGAAAGAGAGAAAGAGATAGAGAAATTGAGAAGGAGGGAGGGGTGATAAGACAGCAAAAATCATGTTGGGGATAGCACTCAATGAAGTTAGGTAGAATAAATTTCTTGCCTGTGATGAAGCCAATCAATCTCAAGAACATTGAGAAACTGTATTAATTATAATGAACATCACAAGAGAAAAAATATTAGGAGAGATTCAGGTTATCATAAAATGGTTTTAGAAACTGGGTTCCTTCTCCCAGTGAGGAGTTATACAGTGTCTTTATCAGTCTATCAAAACGCTGCACTTCCATTAGTAGAATGAGATTGCAAAAATCAGAAGACAAAAAGCAAACAAAACAAAAAAACCCAAACCTTTTAACAGGAAATAAAACATTTTGATAAGAATTCTCACAACTCTTTATATTAACATTTGCTTGTTTAAAAGAAGATGAGATTTTGAGAAACACTGATTTTACCTGTAGTCAACTAGTCTCTGCCTAAAAAAGTGAAGGCTGAATATTTATAGAACCATTTTATCATATATTTTATGTCTTTACAGCATGTAGTTGATAATTTTCCTAATAAGGTCACCTTTCAGCAAATGCATTTACAAATTCACGTGGCATACTTGCCTAAAAATAAGGCCAATTTGTGTGAGCTGAGGATTCTCGGTTTATCCCATGTGTCTTTTTCACTGCAGTATATCCAATGCAGCAGAAGAAAATATTTTTGGCAGCATTTATTCACGTTGACCTTCGTGTCTTTCTTTGTACATTCCAATAAAAGAATAAGGTGATATAGGAATTAACATCTTTCCTGATTTATCATATTTGGAGCTCTTCAAAGGCAGATATAATTTTTCCCTTTGTGTGTGTGTGTGCGCTAATATACTGCATGGCCACCCAGCGTCTCCGTAGAAAAGGGGTTCAATAAACCTTGTTGACTGGTGGCTGGAGCCATTTAGTCAAATAGGGGAAGATTAAAGAGTTGTTTTTACTTTCTCAACTAAAGGGTAGGCAGAGTGAGAAAGGAGGTCTTGTAACTTCAGCTGATGAGGTAGATGATTTGGAAAGCAAAGGCTGTCTCATTTAGAGAGCTGGAAAAGTAAGTTCCTAGCATTTTAGCCTTAGCTATGCCCTGATTATGGACTTGGTTATTTTGCTAAGCAGCAGGAGGGACTTGGTGATCCGTTTCTCTGAATGTCTTGGCCAAGGTCTTCCTCTACTTGTAATTTTCATCCCCGTGTCAGTGCCTCAATAAAAACCCTAAGCCTTTTAACTCTGAACAATCAAATAACATACTTATAGCTGAAGGATGTTACGGTTTCAAAGATAGTTTCTACTGAAGATAATGAGTGTTCTAGAGCGTTAATTGAAACAGCAGGAAAGAATTGTGACTTTACAAATATCCCAGGGGAGTCCATTGCACCAAGATGATAGCATAAATAAGCTAGACTACTGGACTTTAGTTTCTTAAGTCACATACTAAATGCAGAAATTTTAAGGAAGAAAACTTTTCTTATGCTATAGAAATTTGATGAACACCATTCATAAGTTAATATGAAAAAATCTGTTTAACACAGATGAAAGAACACTACCATCTGTTGTTAGCACTTTGTTTAAAATCTGACTATGGTATAAATACTTTTATTTTGATGCCCCAGTTTTTTTTTAATACAAAAAATAGTGGATTATTCTTATTTAATTCATATGATTCTTATGTAATTCATATTTTTAATAACTGTGATACATGGAAAACTATTTTGATGTTGTTCATTCATTAAATATTTATTGAGCACTCACTACAAACAAAATAGAAGTTGCAAAGACCAAGCAGATATGAATCTTGATTTCAGAGGTTTAACAAATCAGTAAAATATAAAACACATACAAAACTTTAGTGAAAGTAGAAAGTAATAAATGAGATACAAAAACACCACATGTTATTTATTTCAATGCTTTTGGCATAAAATTTAATGTAAACATATCTCTATTTTCTTGACTTATAGTCAACTTGATATAACTGAATACTTGATGTTAGAAATTTACAATTCCTCATCCTAAACATATTTCTTGTTATAAAACAACACAGAAAATTACAAAAATTTAAATGAATTATTTGTGGCCTCATAACAATAAATATAGCAATAATTATGCTGAGAGTAATTGTGTTCTTAAATAATTGAGACATTCTTGTATTACATCTTGGGTAATACATAATGATATAACATCTTTCACACATACATAGTGCATAACATTTTACCATTCAGTTTTAAGACACAGATTACAAGTTCATGAGGCTAAATGATTTCATTGTTTTGAAAAGCTGAATGAATTGTCATTATAAGAAAAAATAATTCATAATCTTAAATTATTGGCAATAAGAAAACCTGAATACACCACCAGTTGCCAGTATTTCTATTGTTTATGAGTGACATGGTCTTCAGGTTAAAAAGAAAAGAGAAAGAGGAAATTTCTTCCATTAAAGGCAATTAACACAAAAGAAATTAAACCCAGTTGAAATCAGGGCAGAGAGGTTTCATTGTGATAGAATGGGATTTAAAGGTAGGAGATCTGAGTTCAAATTCCAGCTGTGTGAATTGGACAAGTCAACTTGCAGATTGAAATCTCCATACTCACTTCACATGGTTGTCAGAATTGAACAAAAGAGTCTTGGCAAAATTGTGTTGCAAACATTAATTTTTTGGTAATTATTCCTTTGAAATTCATGTAATCTTAATGTTTTGTTTTTTTAAATCACAATGGAGATGTTTTTCTACAAAGGTACTGCTCTTTGGTTCTTGCCATTTCTATAGAAGCAGAAATCACCTGCCCTTCATCAGTTTGCTGGTTATCCTAATTAATTCCAGAAGAGACAGTTTTTGGATTTTTGTGTTTTGTTTCAGTTTGCTAGGACTGTGGCATACAAGCCAGAGGCCAAATTTATTTTCTCATGGTTCTGGAGGCTAAAAGTCCAAAGTCAAGGTGTCAGCAGGGTTCCTTTGCAAGTCCGTGAAGGAAAAATCTGTACCTGGCCTCTCTGTAAATGGCTGTCGTCTCCCTATGTCTTGGTACTCTTCATCTTTATTTACATGTCTGGGCTTAAATTTCCTCTTCATATAAGGTTATCAGTCATACTAAATTAAGGTCCATCACAATGACCTCATTTTAATTTAACTATCTCTTTAAAGACCGTATCTTCAAATACAGTTACATTCTGAAGTACTGAGGATTAGGTCTTCAACACATCAATTTTGGGTTAAGGAGACTGGGACACAATTCAGAACATAACATGTATTATGATGGATCGAGAGAAACTAATTTCTTTGTTAAAGGCATATAACGGCCAGCAAATAGCACTGAATAACACATAGAAGTTTTAATAAAATATGAACATAGCTATAAAAATACTGGGAAGTATTTCTTGGTGACATTCTCTTCCATTCTATTTTTTTGCTGGAATTATTTGCCCCAAATCACAATTTTCTTTATTGAGCCAAGGAAAGGAAGGCATCTATTCAAATAGCAAACAAATCAGCAGGCATCTTATGCCAGTCTAGGCCCTCTGGAGATGCTATATATTGGCTAGCAGTCTATTTTCTTCCAACCATATGGTTTGGTGCAGATGATTTAGCACAAAAATAACCTTCTTCAGTGAATAGTGGTGCCGTGTGCAGGAAACTCGTCCTTCTCTTTTTAACCACTCACAGAGGTGTAACCCCCACAGGAAAGGCATCTGTCCTCCAGCAGCCGTTCAAAAAAAGGGAGGTTATAGGTTTGACAACTCACTGAAATGTCACAGAGAATCATTTTTGAAACAGAAATCTGTCATTCCTCTCTATTGAAATTTAGAACTTTAATAATGATATACAATCTTTCTAGAGCTGTGGGGATTCTTCTCTATAAATTTTTCCAGCATTTTCATATTTGATTCTGCTGGCCCATTAAACCAATGCAAAATTGTAAAATCTATTTTTTTCATTTTTCTTATGTTCTTTATTTTAATTCGTTGAATTGTGAGTGATCAATCCTGGACATACTTATTTACGATGTTGCAACAAGAAAGTTTACCTATAATGTTCTACAGTCCTAAGTCTGTTTCTGGCTTTATTGCTTAATACCCTTGAAACTGGGAGAAAGGACATTATTTTTTAAACCATAGAATTTACATTTGTAAAATGAAGGCACAAAAAGTAAATTATGGCAAACAGCGAATACAGAGAGAAAATGTCATAGCCCATACTAACAACTACTTCAGTCCCCAGTGAGTTGATTTCTGTATAGCAGGAAAAAAGATCCTGGTTAATGTGTGTCATGTTACTCTTCATTCATTTATCCCTTCATTCTCCAAATACATTGTGTTAAGCATTATTCTACACTCATGGGATATATCAGTAAGTAAAACCAAGGCCTTTGACCTTATAGATTTTGTATTTTAGTGGGAGTTCTGTGATAAACAAAAAGAATACAAAAATAAGTACATTTTATAGTTGTGTTAGAAGGTACAAAAAGAAAAAAGTAGAGTTAAGGGGAATCAGAATGCTGTGTTGGAGCAAGACACTGGATTTTAAATGAGTGGTCAGGGTAGGGCTTCAAAGGCTATTATAGGCTGTAACAATTTATAATAGAATAAATATTGCCGGAAGTGAATCTTTAATTCTTTTTCCTTAAAAATAAACTCAGTTTTCAGGGTAAGATATCGGAAAGTTTAGCAAATCACCCCTGGTATTTAAGATATTTTATTAAATAACGTATTTCTTTGTCTATCTGTTTAATGAATTGCTTTCCCCCTGTAGTTTTTCTTTGTTCCTAAGAAACCTGATTTTGAACTATCTAGCTGAATAGTTTTCTATCTCCTTCTCCTAACTTGAAAAATCTACGCCTCACATTTCACTTTCATATCTTTAGACATGAGAATGTCACTGACACTGCAAAATCACAAAACATTTGTCTCTTGCAGGCTACTCTCTGCAGCCTTTGTACATATTTTACTTAGGTGCCATGTGACATAAAAGGAAAATAAGCCAAAATTTCAAAATAAAAAGTATCAATGGTAATGTGCTATTGAATAAACCCAAGGCCCATATTCCTCCAGGTTAATTTGCTGTTAGCAACGCCTGTGCCACCAATTCAAGGCTTTGTGGCCAGGTCTTAAAAGTAAGTCCCGAAGCCCATGAAATGTTAGCAAAAGGGCAAAATTGTATTTTTAACAAGAGAGGCAAATAAAGATAAAGGAGCACAAAGGCATAGAGGGTAGCTTGAAAATATACAGGGCTCTATGAAGCTGGCAAAACATTATGAGACAGCTAATTTCAGCTGTCAAAGGGGCTCACATTGATTTTTCTGTTCATTGTATGCACTCTTAGGGTCTTTAAATAGAGCCTTATTTGACTCTCATATAACCTATCTTTCTCAGGGGAAAATTAATAGTACTTTCCAGTAGAAAAATAGGAGCTTAGTTTAGATTTGAATAGTTGAAAGCCCATTTTATTTCTGTTTAGATTCAAGGAAATGAAAAGTTTTAGGCTTTTTGATGGTAAAGAAGTCAACAAAAATCCAGGAACCCCAAATCACTGCTCTTAATGCTAGTCATCTTTGTCCTCCTGCTGCATGCTTTTGTTAGTCAGCATCTGATCCATCTATTTTCAGCCTCTTCAACCCCAATCCCACAAAACTGCTTCTGAGAATGAAAAGAAAATCATGATTCACTTAAAAATAATTCTTTTGTAAGAAAGCATTTAAAAGCTGGCCAAAAATTAAACCCAGACCCTAACCAAAAGAATCTGTTTAGAAAATATGATCTCTGCTTATGGATGACTCAGTTCTGTTGTAGCAAAATATTTTTTCTTGAAATTCCTTAGCAGTAGCTTATTAAAACATTTTATTACCCTGCTTTCACAATATGACATCATTCTATTGATACTCATGAATAGAAAATATAATTGTTTTCCTTTGGGAATATTTTCTTTTGTCATTTTTTTATTGTCCATTTATTGGAGACTGAGTAGTTTTGTCTTTAGAGCTTTTGTAATGAATCATTTCAACTTCTATTTTGGTGTAACAGTATAATTCCAAATATTAGACTGTACAATCTAATAAAACTTATGCTACACAAACACCAGATCTAAAGAGGACAACAGATCAACTAAAAGTTTACAGTTTAATTAATTATATCAGGAAGATAATTTTGTAAAGTTCCAAAAATTGTTGATTTGCTGCAAACTTTAAGATTGATGACAATATGGGTGAACATTTTGTTTACTAAATCAAAGTCAAAATGCTGAGTTTATGAGTTCTAATGTGTGTGTTTGTGTGTATGTGTGTATGATTTGGCTGAACCAGGGCAATTCTAGAGTTTGTATTATATCTTTCAATCCCCACAAGTCTGTTTCATATGTTCTAACCCATTGAGTAGATTCTGAACAAATATCAGGTTAAAAGAAAGGACAGATAATACAGAGATATGCCTCAGAATTCCTTTATTGCATATCCCAGAAAGTAATGAGGCTGCTAATTTGGCGAAGACATTCCCAACCTTTCAGATGCACTAGAACTCTTCTAAGTGTGTAGCAATTCTAGAATGTCAGAAGAGACATCTTGAGGATGACATCTTGTCCACTGAAATCAGTAACTCCTGTAACAAGGGTGTACCATCTTGGAAAAGAGAATAAAATATGTAGTATAGAAGAAGGAATAAGCAAAGTCTGATCATTCTGATCATTGAAGACTGAAAGATAAGCCTACTTTTTCCTCAATGGTGAAACCTCTACAAACTTTTTTTCTAAAATTCATAGTGTACCACTGGCCAACCCTGCAAGAAGTCAAAGAACTATCAGTAGCATTCATACGGCTGAATCAAGGAAAGGTGTTTTTTCCCTTGCTAAAATTTAAAGCTCCACATGAAACTTTATATTATGGTAAGGATGATTACACTTGTGTTTTGCAGAGATGTTTCAGGAAGAAGAATGAGAACAAATGCACCTGCAATATATGAAATATGTGTTTACATGTTATCTAATTTTATCCTTACACCAGCTCCATGAGTTAAGTACTACAAGAAAAACTGAGGCTCCAAGGTCCTATGAGAAATGAGGAAACTGAGTCTCTAAAGTCGTATGAATTGACTGTGACAGCCCTAGGAAGTACTGCAGCTACACCAGGAACTCACTTGCAAAATGCATAACTCTTTCTTCTCTATGTTGATACAGTGCTGAGAACCTGATTTAGCTTAAGTTATTTATATGTCTTACATCAAATTGTGACAGAGATATCCTTATGGTATTATTATCCTCACTTTATAGCATAAGAAGAAATTTCAGAAAGGTTTAGAGCAGTAGTTCTCAAAACTCATTGACCATCAGAAGCACATGACAAAGTTTAAAAAATACTAACTCAAGGAATTCAAGCCCAGATATTTTTATTTAATCAATCTAGATAGAAGCTCAGGGATCTGCAATTTTCTAAAAGCTCCTCAGGTTGTTCTAATGTAACACTAGCATTCAGAAACATTAATTAGTGATAATATGATTTGGATGTGTGTCCCTGCCCAAACCTTATGTGGAGTTGTAATTGCCAATGTTGAAGGACAGGGATAGAGGGAGGTGATAGAATCATGGGGTAGATGTCCCTGCTGTTTTTATGATAGTTCTCGTGAGATCTGGTTATTTAAACGTGTGTATCACCTTCCCCTGCTCTCTTCCTCCTCCTCCAGCCACGTAAGACGTGCCTGCTTTCCCTTTGCCTTCTGCCTTGATTGTAAGTTTCCTGAGGCCTCCACAACCATGCTTCCTATACAGTCTGTGGAACAGTGAGTCAATTAAATCTCTTTTCCTTATAAATTACCCAGTCTCAGATAGTTCTTTATAGCAATGTAAGAACAGACTAATACAAGTGGTTCTTTTTATAGTTGGAGAAGTAGGGGTTTGAATCTTCATTTATCCTCTGCCACTATGCAAATAAGTATAATTTGCATGGTATTGTCAATGTATTAGATAATTTATTAAACATTACCTAATTTAATGCTTATGATGATACCCTGGGATAAACACTTACCTCCTGGTGCTTACTGGACACATACTATTATTTATATGTTGTATTATTTATTGTTACATAATATTACCACAAACTAAGTTTAAAATAACATATATTGGAGACTTCTATTTTTATAGGAAGATGGAATCAGTGTGTGTTTTGCTATTTCTCCCGCTAAGTAAAAGTAGAATCACTGAATATTATAAATAAAACAATATGAGTTGACTGAAAAGTAGAGAGAAATAAAACTTTGGGTGGAGGGAATAGACATAAATCAATGGAATTGAATAGAGAACCAAGAAAAATTGGATACAAATATGCCCAACTTATTTTTGAAAAAGGTGCAAAAGCTATTTAATAGAGATAAAACAGCCTCTTTAACAAATGGCACTAGAGAAATTGGATATCCACAAGCAAAATACTAACCTCAACCTAAGTCTCATGTCATTTGCAGGACTAATACAAAATGAATCATGGACTTACATGTAAAACATAAAACTACATAATCTGGATAAATAAACTTATGAGATTATCTCCAGGATATAAGTTTAGGAAAATAATTCCTAAAGTCAACACTAAAAGCACAATCCAGAAAATTTTAAAAAATAAGTTGGATTTTATCAAAATTAAAAATTATTGCTCTGAGAAAGATCCTGTTAAAAGGATCAAAAGCCAAGCTACAGAGTAAGAGAAAATATTGGCAAACCAAATAGCTGACATATAAATAGTATGTAGAACATAAGAAACTATCAACATTAGAAAAAATAAGTAAACTGATTAGAAAATGTGAAATGGACAGTTTAAAAATGGAAATAGAGACAGTTCGTCAAAGTAGAAATATAGATGGCAAGTGATCACATGAGAAGATGTTCAATATAACAGAAAATGAAACTGAAATGAGATCACTACACACCTATCAGAATTCCCAGGTCAGGTGCGGTGGATGTTGCCTGTAATCCTAGCACATTGGGAGGCCACAGCAGGTGGATTGCTTGAGCCCAAGAGTTTGAGAACAGCCTGGGCAAGTTCCATCTCTCCAAAAACTTCAGAAACATAATCAGGTTTACTGGCACATGCCTATGGTCCTAGCTACTCTGCGGCAGGAGTTGAGGCTGAGGTAGGAGGATCACTTGAGTCCAAGGGTTCCAGGTTACAGTGGGCTATAATAGGGTCACTGCACTCAAGCCTAGCTGTCAGAGTGAGACCTTTTGTGTATGTGTGTGTATGTATAATATATATCACATTTTATATATGTGCTCATGTATCTCATACACATATATAGACACATACATTATATGTAAAATATATATGTGTATGTGTGTATATGTATATATACACACAACACCAATGTATATGTCTGTATATATACACGCAACACCAATGCTGGAGGAGGTGCAGAGAAGCAGAATGATTCATTCATTGCTGGTGGGGAAGTAAAATGGTGCAGCCACGTTGGAAAACAGTTTGGCAGTTTATTTAAAAAGCTAAACATGCCATTACCATACAACCCAGTGATTGCACTCCAGGGCATTTATCCTAGAAAAATGAAAACTTACGTCCACTAAAATCTGTACTAAATGTTTATGGTCCCTTTACTGGTAATGATCAAAAACTGGAAACAATCTACATGCCCTTCAAAGATGAAGGGTTTAACAATCTGTGGTTTTTCTCATATCATGAAATAAACCACTGTGACATGAAACTACCTGGATGAATCCCTAGAGAATTATGCTGAGTGAAAAAAAAAAAATCAAAAGGGTTAAATACTGTATGATTTTATTTATAAAACATTCTTGAAATGACAAAGTTACAGAAGTGGAGAACATTATCAGTGGCTGCCAAAGATTAAGAAGGGGATGAGGGAGGGAGGGAAGTGAGTGGGTCTATAAAAAGGCAACATGAGTATCCCTGTGATGATGGATTTTTTTTGTATCTTGATTGTGTCAATGTCAATATCTTGGCTGATAGTTTATACTCCAAT
Source organism: Piliocolobus tephrosceles (assembly GCF_002776525.5). Classification (NCBI taxonomy): domain Eukaryota; kingdom Metazoa; phylum Chordata; class Mammalia; order Primates; family Cercopithecidae; genus Piliocolobus; species Piliocolobus tephrosceles. The sequence goes on from NC_045443.1 coordinate 75,849,402, forward strand.
CTCATAAAGTGTTTCCATTAGAAAAACTTGGGTAAAGCACACGGTATATCTCTTTGTAGTAAGTCTTACAACTGCATGAAAATTAATAATTGTCTCAAAATAATAGTTGAATTTTAAAAATTTATATTTATTATCTTACTTTTTGTATTGGGTTAGAGATCCAGACGTAGCTTGGCTGAGTTCTCTACAAGGCTACAATCAAATTGTTCAGCCAGGGATGGGGTCTCATGTAAAAGCTTGACTTGGGAAGGATCTGCTTTCAAATTCATGAAGGCATTGGCAGCATTCACTTTTCGTGGGTTGTTAAGCTGAGGGCTTCAGTTTCTTACTGGCTTTTAGCTGAAGGTCACTCTCAATTTCTTGCTGTGTGGACTTCCCCAACATGGCCATTTGCTTTATGAAAGCTAGCAAGGGGAAAAGTCCCTTAGCTGAACAGATGTTACAATCTTGTGTAACATAATTATGGAAGTGACAGTTCATCACCTTTACTATCGTCTGTTGGATTGAAGCAAGCCACAACCCTGTTACACTTAAGGGGAAGAGATTATACAAAAGCATGAATACCAGTAGACAAAGATGACTGAGAGTATCTTAAAGTTGCTCAAGTAAATGTTTTATATACATTTATTTCAAAGATTTTTTCTTTAATTGGAATTTAATTTGGTCTTGATTTAATTGAGTTTTGATTTAATCAGAAATATGCTTTCTACTCCTCTAAATACTTGGCAGTTGTACAATATGATTTAAAGTATTATCAGCTAAGTTCTACATTTATAGGAGATCTTAGAACTAAAGAATGTTCCAACATTTTTATCATAGGAAACAAGACATATTCAAGCAGATTGGGATATACTGCATCTTAGCTACAGTAGGTATTTTTATGCCACATGTTAAACTTTTCAGACCTCTAGAAAACTTGTTATATTACTATGTGTATAACTTAATGATCTGAAGAGACTCATGTAACATCCCAAAACACAAATTTACTATGTGGGAAAAGTTTACACTTTGGAAGAAACTTTTTCTATTGTATCTTACCTGTATTACAAACATTGTCTTTTTAGAAAACTTCTTAGTTGACTTGAAAATCTTAGAAAACCTTTCAGAATAGAAAAATGTATTTCACATGAAATCTTTTTCAGAGTAAACCCATTGAAATTCTCTGTGACCTGGTAAACACAAAGTATAATCAATCAATTTAGTAATAAAGTTTAGATTTGTGTGACGGTTAATCTGCCTTTATATACTGAAAACTAAAGTATTCTCTTTTTTGGAAAATTAAGACATGACATTTTCATTCCTCTTGTACTTCTTGTGTGCTCCAAGATTTTTAAATATCCCTTATGGCATTTCTGAGAATAATCTTCAAGTGTTTCTTAATTCCAAAATAAGGTAGATCATCTGGAAATGATAAAAATGAAAGCAGTCATCATCATCATCATCATCATCATCATCATCATCATCATCAGATGAATCATTTAAAATAATAACATGTACTCTCTAGATAGGTCTAATCTCTGTAACAGAATACATGTGAGGTCAGGAATCAACAACTCCTTCTGCCTTACCCCTCTTCAAAAACAAACACATGAACAAACAAAACATTCCCCTTCTTTTAGTATATTTGGAGAGAAATTTGTCGTGTATTTCTGCTAAATCATTCCCCATCTGGCTTCTGCTTCTCTGTGTTGCCTGATCTGAACATGCGCTATTGCAAGTTGAGCTGTTTGTCCTGAGCTGAATACTGGCTTATTTTACATCATTCCCCATAACACCACTAAAATAAGATTGTTGATGGAAGTCTCCTTCTACTAACATTTTAGAATTTAAAATAATTAGGATTAAAAATTTGATAACAGAGGGGTTCATAGCACAGTACTGAACAAAGAACAACTTATTGTTTTCATTATCAGGATTTGTTTTCTCATTTTCTGTATGTTGGAGGATATATCACTGACCCATATTCTTATCTGGCCTCTGCTTTCTGCATGATAGGTGAGCCTTCTCTACTCCCGGGGTCTTGTCCATCTTCACAAAAACCTCCCCCTATTCCAGCTGCCTGAAGAAAACTCTTAGATGTATTTCTGTATTATTCAGAGCATTCTGTCCTCCTGGATTACATTCAGGACACTTTGGCTTTCCAAAGTTACTTTGGAAAAGTAGGCCCGTTTAGCTAACCAAAGTCCAAAAAAAGACAAATCTACTAATTGATGATTGTTACACTTACAGCATGCAACTTTTGTGTACTTAAAGAAAATCCTGTAATAAATGAGAGGGTGTTCTTAAGCCAAAATGATCTTAATTGGGGTTTGGAGGCCTTTGAAAATCTGCCTCTATAAACAGTCCCTGAAATAATGACTTCCTGCAGAAGGAAAAGATAGATATTTTAGAAGTCTAGGAGAGCCTGGCTAGCATGCTAGTCTCTGCTTTGCAAAGCAAATCCCTTGAATGCCTTTAAACAGATTGATTTTTGATGTAAAGGCACATTTAATCATAGCTTTGAATGTTTCAAAAGTGTCTGTGAGGGTTTTGCCTCTCAGTGGATTGGAAATCTATTAGTGTATAGCCAAGAGGTCACTGAATAGCAGAAATAAGACTTTTCAAGTGTTCTGATGCAAAATTTGATGGGACATACTAAAGCACTGTATTTCTAAAAGCATAGCACTGAAGCTTCTCCGACAGAAATAAGACTAAATACATTCTCATGAGCACATTGCTGCTGTCAGGGTTTCTCCATGTTGTATTAAAATGTTAACCAACCTTGCAGACCTTTTAAGAAACCTGAGAATTTATAAAAATATCCCCATAATGTCATTGTCTAAGTATGTGCTTTATAAAGTATGTGCTTTATTGCCTATTACTTAGTTGTATGTTTTTACATTTATGGTATATTGATAAGCAGTATTCATAGTGATAGCCTACCACCCTACTTGGCAAAGCAATTCCTATTGTATCTTCTCGTATTTAGTTTGCTACTGATAATTTTTAAGTGTTCCCCCTCTTTTTAGTTTGATCCTATTTCCATCAGTTGTTCATTCTGCGACCACAGCAAACTCTTCTAAATGAAAATCAAATCATGTCACCACCTGCTTAAAATCCTTCAATCATCACTGTCACCATCAGCAACAAATCCAATACCAGAATCTGTAAACTTACCAGGGAAAATTCCCTGGACAAGCAGGCAATGTTTGTACCCCATTCTGCCTCATTGTCCTCCATCCTTGTCCCCCAAAACAGAAGGTCCAGCCATCAAATAGGGATAGCAATTGGCAATGACAGTTTCTAAGTACCTTTGGTTTTACTGAGTCCAGTTCAAGATGATTGGTATTATAAACTCATTCAATAATTAAAATTTTGCCCTATTTGTTACTTTCAGATTTCATATAACTAGAATATATTTATCAATTTTTGTTTATTTTTGATAGGTACATACCATGCATAAATATTTATGAGGTAGATATTTTGATACAGGCATACAATGTACAATAATCACATCAAAGTAAATGAGGTTGCCATCACCTCAAGCATTCATCATTTCCTTGTGTTACAAACATTCCAATAGTACTTCCTCAGTTATTCCAAAATATACAACAAATTCTTGCTGACTGTAGTCACCCTGTTGTGCTATCAAGTACTAGGTCTTATTCACTCTTTTTAACTACATTTCTCTACTCATAAACCATCTCCATTTTCTAACCATCCCCTTACCTGTACTACCTTTCACAGCCTCTAGTAACCACTAATCTACTCCCTCTCCATGAGCTCAGTTGTTTTAATTTTAGCTCCCACAAATGAATGAAAGCATGCAAAGTTTACCTTTCTGTGCCTGCCTTATTTCACTTAAGATAATGTCCTCTAGTTCTATTCAAAACTTGCAAATGATCTCATTCTTTTTTATGACTGAGTAGTACTCCACTGTGTATGTGTACCTGTATTAGTCCATTTTCACACTGTTGATAAAGATATACCCAAGACTGGGCAATTTGCAAAAGAAAGAAGGTTAATGGACTCACAGTTTCATGTGGCTGGGGAGGCCTCACAATCATGGTGGCAGACAGGAGAAGAGATCTTGTGCAGGGAAACTCCCCTTTATAAAACCATCAGATCTCTTGAGACTTATTCACTATCATGAGAGCAGCAGGGGAAAGACCTGCCACTGTGATTCAATTATCTCCCACTGGATCCTTCCTACAACACGTGGGAATTGGGGGAGTTACAACTCAAGATGAGATTTGGGTGGGGACACAGCCAAACCATATCACATCACATTTTCTTTTTATTTTAACATTGCTAATTTTTATTATTATTTATGAACAAATGACAATTCTGAATATAAAAGAGCCAATTCTCATCCTTTAATCTTTTGTAGTGTCCTTAGGTCTCCACTCAAATTTTTATTATAAGTCAGGCACAGAATTTGAGAGTCTTTAAGAAGCACTAAAAGTCACAGTGCCTTAGGATTCTTACATTTTATCTTGCTAGCCCCTTTAATTTCTTTTTTTTTTTTTTCCTTTTTTTTTTTTCCTTTTTTTATACTTTAAGTTCTAGGGTGCATGTGCACAATATGCAGGTTTGTTACATAGGTGTACATGTGCCATGTTGATTTGCTACACCCATTAATTCATCAATTACATTAGGTATTTCTCCTAATGCTATCTCTCTCCCTGCCCCCCACCCCATGACAGGTCCCGGGGTGTGATGTTCCCTGCCCTGTGTCCAAGTGTTCTCATTGTTCAATTCCCACCTATGAGTGAGAACATGCGTCACACCACATTTTCTTTATTCATTCATGTGTTGATGGATACTTAGGTTGCTTTCAAATTTGGACTATTGTGAATAGTGCTCCAATAAACATTGGAGTGCAGATATCTCTTCAGTATATGCTTTCCGTTCTTTTGAGTATATACCAGCAGCAGGATTAATGGATATGTTTTATCTTTAGACTTTTTAGGAACCTTCATACTGTTCTTCATGGTAGCTGTACTATTTTATCGTCCCACCAATAGTGTACAAGTGTTCTTTTTTCTCTACATCATTGCCAGCATTCAATATTGCTTGTCTTTTGATAAAAATCATTTTAACTGGAATGAGATGATATCTCATTATAATTTTCATTTGCGTTTCTCTGATGAATGATGTTGAGCACCTTTTCATATGCCTGTTTTCCATTTGTATGTCTTCTTTTGAGAAATGTCTATTCGGATCTTTTGTCCCCTTTTAAATCAGATTAGTTTTCTTTTCCTATAGAGTTGTTAGAGCTCCTTATATATTGTAGTCATTAATCCCCTGTCAGATGCATAGCTTGCAAATATTTTCTCCCATTCTGTGAGTTGTCTTTTCACTTTATTGTTTCTTTTGCTGTACAAAAGCTTTTTAACTTGATGCCATCCCATTTGTCCATTTTTGCTTTGGTTGTCAGTTCTTTTGGGATATTGCTCAAGAAATATTTGCCCACGCCAATGTCCTGGAGAGCTTTCCCCATGTCTTTTTGTAGTAATTACATAGCTTGAGGTCTTAGATTTAAGTATTTAATCTATTTTTATTTGATTTTTGCATACATCAAGAGATAGGAGTCTTGTTTTATTCCTCTGCACATGGATATCCAGTTTGCCCAGTACCATTGATTGGAATGTTTTTCCCTATTGTATGTTCTTGGTACCCTCTTCGAAAATGAGTTCACTGTAGAAATACTGATTTATTTCTGGCCTCTCTATTCTGTTCCATTGGTCTGTCTGTTTTTATGCAAGTACCATGCTGTTTTGGTTACTATAACTCTGTATTGTAATTTGAAGTCAGGTAATGTGATTCCTCTAGTTTTGTTCTTTTTTTCTCAGGATAACTTTGGCTAGTATGGATCTTTGGTGGTTCCATATAAAAATTAGGAGTATTGGTTTTCTATTTCTCTGAAGAATGTCATTGGTATTTTGATAGAGATTGCCTCAAATCTGTAGATTGCTTTGATTAGTATGGGTATTTTAACAATATTGATTTTTCCAATCTATGAACATGGAATATCTTTCCATTTTTTGTGTCTTCAATTTCCTGCATCAATATTTTATACTTTCATTGTAGAGATCTTTCACTTATTTGGTTAAATTTACTCATAAGTATTTAATTTTATTGTAACTATTGTAAATGGAATTGCTTTCTTGATTTCTTTTTCGGATTGTTCTCTGTTGGCATATAGAAACGCTACTGAATTTTGTACGTTGATTTTGTATCCTGCAACTATATTGAACTTGCTTATCAGTTAAAATAGGTTTTTGTTTGTTTGGTGGAGTCTTTAGGTTTTGTTTTTTTTTTTAAAAAAAAAAACATAATCTGCAAACAAGAATAATTTGACTTCTTCACTTATAATTTGGATGCCTTTTCTTTCTTATGTTTGATTGCTCTACCTAGGACTTCCAGTATTATGTTGGATAACAGTAGAGAACAACAAACTTGTCATGACCCAGATGTTTCAAGAAAGGTTTTCAATTTTTCCCCAGTGTGATACTAGCTGTGAGTCTGTTGTATATGGCTTGTACTGTGTTGAGGTATGTTTAGCATATACCCAGTTTTTTGAGGGGTTATTTGTTTTTCTTTTGTTTTTATTAAACTTGTAGGGTACATGTGCACAACATGCAGGTTTGTTACATATGTATATATGTGCCATGTTGGTGTACTGTACCCATTAACTCGTCATTTACATTAGGTGTATCTTCTGACGCTATCCCTCCGCCATCCCCCTACCCCATGACAGGCCCCAGTGTGTGATGTTCCCCCTTCCTGTGTCCAGGTGTTCTTATTGTTCAATTCACACCTATGAGTGAGAATATGTGGTGTTTGGTTTTCTGTTCTTGCGATAGTTTGCTCAAAATGATGGTTTCCAGCTGCATCCATGTCCTCACAACGGACATGAACTCATCCTTTTTATGGTTGCATAGTATTCCATGGTGTATATGTACCACATTTTCTTAATCCAGTTTATCATTGATGGACATTTGGGTTGCTACCAAGTCTTTGCTATTGTGAACAGTGCCGCAGTAAACATATGTGTGCATGTGTCTCTATAGCAGCGTGATTTATAATCTTTTGGGTATATACCCAGTAATGGGATGGCTAGGTCAAATAGTATTTCTAGTTCTAGATCCTTGAGAAATCGCCACACTGTCTTCCACAATGGTTGAACTAGTTTACAGTCCCACCAACAGTGTAAAAGTGTTCCTGTTTCTCTACATCCTCTCCAGCACCTGTTGTTTCCTGACATTTTAATGATTACCATTCTAACTGGTGTGAGATGGTATCTCATTGTGGTTTTGATTTGCATTTCTCTGATGGGCAGTGATAATGAGCATTTTTTCATGTGTCTGTTGGCTGCATAAATGTCTTCTTTTGAGAAGTGTCTGTTCATATCCTTTGCCCAGTTTTTGGGGTTTTTTTCTTGTAAATTTGTTTGAGTTCTTTGTAGGTTCTGAATATTAGCCCTTTGTCAGATGAGTAGTTTGCAAAAATTTTCTCCCACTCTGTAAGTTGCCTGTTCACTCTGATGGTAGTGTCTTTTGCTGTGCAGAAGCTCTTTAGTTTAATTAGATCCCATTTGTCAATTTTGGCTTTTGTTGCCATTGCTTTTGGTGTTTTAGCCATGAAGTCCTTGCCCATGCCTATGTCCTGAATGGTACTACCTAGGTTTTCTTCTAGGGTTTTATGGTTTTAGGTCTAACATTTAAGTATAATCCATCTTGAATTATTTTCGTATAAGGTGTATGGAAGGGATCCAGTTTCAGCTTTCTACTTATGGCTAGCCAGTTTTCCCAGCACCATTTATTAAATAGGGAATCCTTTCCTCATTTCTTGTTTTTGTCAGGTTTGTCAAAGATCACATGGTTGTAGATGTGTGGTATTATTTCTGAGGACTCTGTTCTGTACCATTGGTCTATATCTCTGTTTTGGTACCAGTACCATGCTGTTTTGGTTACTGTAGCCTTGTAGTATAACTTGAAGTCAGGTAGCATGATGCCTCCAGCTTTGTTCTTTTGGCTTAGGATTGCCTTGGCAATGTGTGGTCTTTTTTGGTTCCATATGAACTTTAAAGCAGTTTTTTCCAATTCTGTGAAGAAAGTCATTAGTAGCTTAATGGAGATGGCATTGAATCTATAAATTACCTTGGGCAGTATGACCATTTTCACCATATTGATTCTTCGTATCCATGAGCATGGTATGCTCTTCCATCTGTTTGTGTCCTCTTTTATTTCATTGAGCAGTGGTTTGTAGTTCTCCTTGAAGAGGTCCTTCACATCCCTTGTAAGTTGGATTCCTAGGTATTTTATTATCTTTGAAGCTATTGTGAATGGGAGTACATTCATGATTTGGCTCTCTGTTTGTCTGTTACTGGTGTATAAGAATGCTTGTGATTTTTGCACATTGATTTTGCATCCTGAGACTTTGCTGAAGTTGCTTATCAGCTTAAGGAGATTTTGGGCCAAGACAATGGGGTTTTCTAAATATACAATCATGTCATCTGCAAACAGGGACAATTGACTTCCTCTTTTCCTAACTAAATACCCTTTATTTCTTTTCCTGCCTGATTGTCCCACCAGAAGTTCCAACACTATGTTGAATAGGAGTGGTGAGAGAGGGCATCCCTGTCTTGTGCCAGTTTTCAAAGAGAATGCTTCCAGTTTTTGCCCATTCAGTATGATATTGACTGTGGGTTTGTCATAAATAGCTCTTATTTTGAGATATGTCCCATTAATACTGAATATATTGAGAGTTTTTAGCATGAAGGGCTGTTGAAATTTGTCAAAGGCCTTTTCTGCATCTATTGAGATAATCATGTGGTTTTTGTCTTTGGTTCTCTTTATATGCTGCATTACATTTATTGATTTGTGTATGTTGAACCAGCCTTGCATCCCAGGGATGAAGCCCACTTGATCATGGTGGATAAGCTTTTTGACGTGCTGCTGGATTTGGTTTGCCAGTATTTTATTGAGAATTTTTCCATCAATGTTCATCAGTGATATTGGTCTAAAATTCTCTTTTTTTGTTGTGTCTCTGCCAGGCTTTGGTATCAGGATGATGTTGGCCTCATAAAATGAGTTAGGGCGGATTCCCTCTTTTTCTATTAATTGGAATAGTTTCAGAAGGAGTGGTACCAGCTCCTCCTTGTACCTCTGGTAGAATTCAGCTGTGAATCCATCTGGTCCTGGACTTTTTTTTAGTTGGTAGTCTATTAATTATTGCCTCAATTTCAGAGCCTGTTATTGGTCTATTCAGGGATTCAACTTCTTCCTGGTTTAGTCTTGGGAGAGTGTATGTGTCCAGGAATTCATCCATATCTTCTAGGTTTTCTAGTTTATTTGTGTAGAGGTGTTTATAGTATTCTCTGATGGTAGTTTGTATTTCTGTGGGGTTGGTGGTGTCATCCCTTTTATCATTTTTGATTGCATCTATTTGATTCTTCTCTCTTTTCTTCTTTATTAGTCTTGCTAGCAGACTATCAATTTTTTTGTTTATCTTTTCAAAAAACCAGCTCCTGGATTCATTGATATTTTGAAGGGTTTTTTTGTATCTCTATCTCCTTCAGCTCTGCTCTGATCTTAGTTATTTCTTGCCTTCTGCTAGCTTTTGAATGTGTTTGCTCTTGCTTCTCTAGTTCTTTTAATTGTGATGTTAGGGTGTCAATTTTAGATCTTTCCTGCTTTCTCTTGTGGGCATTTAATGCTATAAATTTCCCTCTAGACACTGCTTTAAATGTGTCCCAGAGATTCTGGTATGTTGTGTGTTTGTTCTCATTGGTTTCAAAGAACATCTTTATTTCTGCCATCATTTTGTTATGTACCCAGTAGTCTTTCAGGAGCAGGTTGTTCAGTTTCCATGTAGTTGAGTGGTTTTGAGTGAGTTTCTTAATCCTGAGTTCTAGTTTGACTACATTGTGGTCTGAGAGACAGTTTGTTATAATTTCTGTTCTTTTACATTTGCTGAGGAGTGCTTTACTTCCAAATATGTGGTCAATTTTGGAATAAGTGCAATGTGGTGCTGAGAAGAATGTATATTCTGTTGCTTTGGGGTGGAGAGTTCTGTAGATGTCTATTACGTCTGCTTGGTGCAGAGTTGAGTTCAAGTCCTGGATATCCTTGTTAACTTTCTGTCTCGTTGATCTGTCTAATGTTGACAGTGGGGTATTGAAGTCTCCCATTATTATCATATGGGAGTCTAAGTCTCTTTGTAGGTCTCTAAGGACTTGCTTTATGAATCTGGTTGCTCCTGTATTGGGTGCATATATATTTAGGATAGTTAGCTCTTCCTAATGAATTGATCCCTTTACCATAATGTAAAGACCTTCTTTGTCTCTTTTGATCTATGTTGGTTTAAAGTCTGTTTTATCAGAGACTAGGATGCAACCCCTGCCTTTTTTTGTTTTCTATTTGCTTGGTAAATGTTTCTCCAACCCTTTATTTTGAGCCTATGTGTGTCTCTGCATGTGAGATGGGTCTCCTGAATACAGCACACTGATGAATCTTGACTCTTTATCCAATTTGCCAGACTGTGTCTTTTAATTGGACCATTTAGTCCATTTACATTTAAGGTTAATATTGTTACGTGTGAACTTGATCCTGTCATTATGATATTAGCTGGTTATTTTGCTCATTAGTTGATACAGTTTCTTCCTAACATCGATGGTCTTTACATTTTGGCATCTAGACTCCCCAGAGGTGGAGTCTACAGAGGCAGGCAGGCCTTGTTGAGCTGTGTGGGTTCCACCCAGTTTGAGCTTCCTGGTCACTTTGTTTACCTACTCAAGCCTCAGGAATGGTGGGCACCCCTCCCCCAGCCTCACTGCTGCCTTGCAGTTAGATCTCAGGCTACTGTGCTAGCAATGAGGGAGGCTCTGTGGGCATGGGACCCTCTGAGACAGGCATGGGATATAATCTCCTAGTGTGCTTGTTTGCTAACACCCTTGGAAAAGCAAGGTATTAAGGTGGGAGTGACCCAATTTTCCAGGTGCTGTGTGTCACGGTTTCCCTTGGCTAGGAAAGAGAATTCCCTTACCCCTTGTGCTTCCCAGGTGAGGCGATGCCTCGCTCTGCTTCAGCTCTTGCTCGGTGGGCTGCACCCACTGTCCTGCACCCACTGTCCAACATGCCCCAGTGATATGAACCCAGTACCTCAGTTAGAAATGCAGAAATAACCTGTCTTCTGCATCACTCATGCTGGGAGCTGTAGCCTGGAACTGTTCCTATTCAGCCATCTTAGAACCGCCCCCAAAGTTATTTTTTTGTCACGAAAAGATGTTGAATTTTATCAAATGCTTTATCAGTATCAATTGAAATCATATAATTTTACTCCTTCAGTTTGCTGATGTGATATATTTATTGATTTGCGTATGTTGAACCATCTTTGCATTCCTCGGATGAATCCTACTTGGTCATGATAAATGATCTTTTTATGTGTTGTTAGATTTAGTTTGCACATATTTTCTTGAGAATATTTGTATGAATATTTATCAGAGATATTGGCCCACAGGTTCTTTTTTGGGTGGCTCTCTTTGGTTCTGGCATTAGGGTAATAGTGGCCTCAGAGAATTAGTTTGGAAGTATTCCCTCCTCTGTTTTGGGGAATAGTTTGAGTAGAATTTTTAATAGTTTTTCTTTAAATGTTTGGTAAAATTCAGCAGTGAAGCTGTCAGGTTACAGTCTTTTCTTTGCTGGGACACTTTGTATTATAGCTCTGATGTCATTACTTGTTATTGGTCTGTTCAGGTTTTGCATTGCTTCGTGGTTCAGTTTTGGTTGTATTCTAGGAATTTATTTCTTCTAGGTTTTCCAATTTACTGGCATACAGTTGCTCATACTAGTTTCCATTTTTGTTTGTTTCATATGATTCTTTGATTTTCTGTGGTATCAATTATAGTGTTTCCATTTTCATCTCTGATTTCGAGTCACTGTTTTTTCTTAGCTTTGCAAAAGATTTGTCAACTTTGCTTATCTTTTCAAAAACCTGGCAAGCATGGTGGCTTATGCTTGTAATCTCAGCACTTTGGGAAGTCAAGGTGGGTATATTGCTTCAGTCCAGGAGTTCAAGACCAGCCTTGGCAACATAGCAAAACCCTGTCTCTACTAAAAATATAAAAATTAGCTGGGCATGTTTGGTGCACACCCATAGTCCCAGCTACTCAGAGGCTGAGTTGTAAGAATCATCTGAGCCGGGAATACTGAGGCTGCAGTGAGCCAAGATTGTGCCACTGCATGGCAGCCTGGACAACTGAACTGAGACCCTGCCTTGAAAACAAAAACCAAAACCCCCAAAACACCTTTTTTTAATTTCCTTGATCTTTCATGTATATGTTTTTGTTGTTTCAATTTTATTTCTCTTCTACTGATTTTGGGTTTGGTCTGCTCTTGCTTTTCTAGTTCTTTAACATGCATATTGTTTATTTTACATTTTTCTGTGTTTTGATGTAGGGACTTATTGCTATGAACTTTCCTTTTAGTACTGAGTTTGCTGTATCCCAGAGGTTTTGGTATGTTACATTTCCATTTTCATTTGTTTGAAGAATTTTTTTTTTTTAATTTCCTCCTTAATTTCTTCATTGACCCATTGGTCATTCATAAGCATATTGTTTAATTCTTATGTGTTTGTATCATTTCCAAAGTTCCTGTTATTAATTTCCAGTTTTTTTTTTTATTATACTTTAAGTTTTAGGGTACATGTGCACAGCATGTAGGTTTGTTACATATGTATACATGTGCCATGTTGGTGTGCTGCACCTATTAACTCATCATTTACATTAGGTATATCTCCTAATGCTATCCCTCCCCCATCCCCTCACCCTGTGACAGGTCCCGGTGTGTGATGTTCCCCACCCTGTGTCCAAGTGTTCTCATTGTTCAGTTCCCACCTATGAGTGAGAACATGTGGTGTTTGGTTTTTTGTCCTTGTGATAGTTTGCTCAGAATGATGGTTTCCAGCTTCATCCATGTCCTCACAAAGGACATGAACTAATCCTTTTTTATGGCTGCATAGTATTTTGTGGTGTATATGTGCCACATTTTCTTAATCCAGTCTATCACTGATGGACATTCAGGTTGGTTCCAAGTCTTTGCTGTTGTAAATAGTGCCACAATAAACATACGTGTGCATGTGTCTTTATAGCAGCATGATTTATAATCCTTTGGGTATATACCCAGTAATGGGATGACTGGGTCAAATGGTATTTCTAGTTCTAGATCCTTGAGGAATCGCCACACTGTCTTCACAATGGTTGAACTAGTTTACAGTTCCACCAACAGTGTAAAAGTGTTCCTGTTTCTCCACATCCTCTCCAGCACCTGTTGTTTTCTGACTTTTTAATGATCGCCATTCTAATTGGTATGAGATGGTATCTCATTGTGGTTCTGATTTGCATTTCTCTGATGGCCAGTGATGATGAGCATTTTTTTTTCATGTGTCTGTTGGCTGCATAAATGTCTTCTTTTGAGAAGTGTCTGTTCATATCCTTTGCCCACTTTTTGATGGGGTTGTCTACAAAGAACTCAAATTAATTTCCAGTTTTATTCCATCATGTTCAAAGAAGATACTTGATGTCAATTTATTATTTTTAAAGACTTATTTTGTGGTCTAACATATGGTCTGTCCTTCAGAATGATCCCTGTGCTGAGGACAGTCATATGTATTCTACAGCCATTGGATTAAATATTCTGTAAATATTTATGAGGTCCATTTGGTCTGCAGTGCATATTAGGTATAACATTTCTCTGTTGATTTTCTGTCTGGATGGGTTATCCAGTGCTGAAAGTGAGGTGTTAAAGTCTCCAGCTATTATTTTATGAGGACCTAGCTCTCTCTTTAGCTCTAATAATATCTGTTTCATATACCTGAGTGCTACAGTATTGGGTGGGTACACATATATTTACAATTGTTACATCTTTTAGCTAAATTGAACCCATGTCATTATATAATGACTGTCATTGTCTCTTTTTATAGTTTTTATCTTGAAATCTATTGTATCTGATATAAGTTTTACTACTCATGCTCTTTTGTAGTTTCCATTTTCACAAAATATCTATTTTCATCCCTTTATTTTCAGTCTATGTATATCTTTATAGGTAAAGTATGTTTTGTGTAGGCAACAGATCATTAGGTCTTGTTTTTTAATCCATTCAGCTAATCAGTGTCTTTTGACTGGAGAGTTTAGTTTATTTCCAGTCAATGTTATTATTGATAGGTAAGGACTTACTACTGCCATTTTTTAATTTGTTTTGTTGTTGTTTAGTGGATTTCTCTTTTTTTACTGCCTTTCTTCCTGTTTTCTTTTTGTGAAAGTGATTTCCTTGGTATAGTTTAATTTCTTGCTCTGTATTTTGTGTATGTCTCTTGTAGGCTTTGATTTGAGGTTACCATGAGGCTTGCAAATAACATAATTCATTATTTTAAACTGATGACAACTTAACTCTGCAAAAACAATCTAACAAACAAGAAAAGCAAAAACGAATAAAAACTCTACACTTTATATCCCTACTTTTAAACATTTTGCTGTTTCTATTTGTATCTTATACTTTCTATGTCTTAAAAAGTTGATATAGCTATCATTTTTGATGAATTCACCTTTCAGTCCTCCTACTCAAGATGTGAGTAGTTTATACACCACAATTACTATATTATAATATTCCTTTTCTGTGTACTTACTCTTACTAGTGAATTTTGTACCTACAGATTATTTTTTACAATGGATTAACATCCTTTTCAGACTGAATAATTCCCTTTAGCATTTCTCATAGGACAGGTCTGGTGTTGACAAAATCCTTCAGCTCTCGTTTGTCTGGGAACGTCTATGTTTCTCCTTCACTTTTGAAGGATATTTTCACTGGGTATAATATTCAAGGATAAAAGTATTGCATTTTTTTTTCTTCATCACTTTAGATATATCATACCACTCTCCCCTGGCCTGTAACGTTTCCACTGAGAAATCTGCTTCCAGAAACGTTGGAGGTTCTTATATGTTATTTTTTTCTCTTCTTCCTTTTAGGATCCATTCTTTATCGTTGATCTTTAGCAGTTTGATTTTTAAATGTCTTGAGGTGGTCTTATTGGGATTAAATTTGCTTAGTGTTCTATAATCTTATTGTACTTGAATATTGACATCTTCCTCTACATTTGAGAAGTTCTCTGTTATTATATCTTTGAGTAAACTTTCGACCCCTATCTTTTGCTCTACTTCCTCTTTAAGGCCCATAACTCTTAGATTTGGCCTCCTGAAACTATTTTCTAGATTCTGATGGCATGCTTGATTATTTTTCCTTTCGACTCCTCTGTGTATTTTCATATAGGCTGTCTTTGAGCTCACTAATTCTTTCTTCTGCTTGATCAGTTCTGCTGTTGAGAGAGTCTTATGCATTCTTCAGATTGTCAGTTGAATTTTTTAGCTCCAGAATTTCTGCTTGATTCTTTTTACTCATTTTAATCTTGTTAAATTTATTTGATAGGATTCTGAATTCCTTCTCTGTGTTATGTTGGATTCTATTGGGCTGTTTCCCCAAAACAGCAATTTTGAAATATCTGTCTGAAAGCTCACATATCTCTATTACTACAGAATTGATCACTGTTGCCTTTTTTATTTCACTGATGAGGTCGTGTTTTCCTGGATAGTCTTGATGCTTCTGGATGTTCACCAATGTCTAGGCATTGAGAAGTTAGGTATTTCTTCTAGTCTTTTCAGTCTGGGCTTGTTTATACCTGTCCTTCTTAAGAAAACTTCCCATATTGCATTATGACCTAAGTCTTTGGTCACTACAGCCGTATGTACATTAGGAGGCACCTCAATTGCAGTAATGCTGTGACTCTTGCAGACTCATAGAAGTACCACCTTAATGGCTTTGGGTAAGATCTGGGAGAACTCCCTGGATTATCAAGCAGAGTCCCTTGTTCTCTTTCCTTACTTCTTCCTAAGCAAATGGAGTCACACCCTACATGCTGAGCTGCCTGGAATTGTGGGGAGGGGGATGCAATTGCTTCCATGGCTGCCACTGCTGGGACTGCACTGGGTCACACCTAAGGCCTGTGGAGACTATTTCCTGGCTACTGCTGATGTTTATTCAAGGTCCAATCACTCTTTAATAAACAGGTGATGAATCCTGGCAGCACTGAGTCTTTCTCTTCAGTTCCCAGGTTCCTTTCTGCCCCTGGATGGTAGAAGTGCTGTCCAGGGGCTAGCACCTTGATTAGAGGCTTTAGGAATCTGTTTGGTGCTTTATTATACTGGGGCTGAGCTGGAACCCAGGTTGCAAGACAAAGTCCTCTTTCTCTCCTTTCCATAAGTAAAAAGAGACTCTCCCCATGGCCACCACCCCAGGCTGGTGGTGGCTGCTACCTGGTTATCTCTGATGCTTATTCAGGGCCCAAGGGCTTTTTAGTTAGTAGGTGGTGAATTCTTCCAGGACTGAGTTCTTCCCTTCAGGGCAGTGGGTTCCCTTTTGGCCCAGGGTGGGTCTAGCAGTGTCATCCAGGAGCTAGGGCCTAGTATAGGGGCTTCAGGACTCTAATGCTTTATTTTACTATGGCTGAGCTGATACACAAGATGCAACACAAAGTCCTCTTTACTGTCCTTTCTTCTCCTGGAGCTGTGAGCTGCACTGCTTCCTGTTGCGGGGATGGAGGGTGATGTGAGCACTCCCTTGGCTGCCCCAACTGGTGTCTTACTGTGTCACACGCACTCCAGATCCACTGGCTGCAAGCGCAGCATAGCACCCAAACTTTTCCAGGGATTGCAGTCACTGTGGTGTGGAATGCCTTTTGTTTATTTAGGACCCTAGGGTACTTTAGCCTGCAGTAGTGGAGCTAGCTGGAACTCAGGCTCCAATTGCTGGGATCGATAATTCCCTTATGGCTAGGGCTAGCCTAATGCCCCCTACATGGATACTTGCCAAATCCTGCTGTATTGCTTTCCACTGTGACAGGGCAGCACTGCGTTCTAATGCAAAGTCCCACAATCACTTTGCTCTCCCTCCCCGAAGCACACAGATTCTGTCTTCATGCCATGCTGCCCCTGCTGGGGGATGGAAGAGTGGTGGTGTCAGCAATTCACAACTGTCTTAACTGTAGTCTTCAGTGTCTCTTTCCTTGATGTGATTTTAAAATCAGGTCCTGTGATCATTCATCTGATTTTTGGTTCTTATGAAGTTTCTTTCTTGTGTGATGGTTGTTCAATTTGGTGTTCCTGCGGGGCAGATGATGATCACAGGAGAGTTACATTTGTCCGTTCATCTTGCTCTGATTCCTCTCCATTTATCATTCCTATTCAAATTCAAAAAGAGTTAAGTTTGCTAATAGTAATATTTTTACAAAGGGCTGTTAAGATTTAAAAAATGATTTTTTAAAAAGCCCTATATAAGAAGAGATCATTTCACTTACCTTTTTGTCAATGTATTCAGCCTCCATCCTATTTCTCTTATCCTGGATGTTAATATGAATGCTACAAGTGGATATCTTTACCTTATTTTCCCTAACTTTTTTATCTCAAGAACTGGCATCCCATTGTACTTTATTCCTGTTCACGTCTATTTTCCTCTCTACTTACTCCCTTTCAAAAACTTCAGGTCTCCATTCTTCTAGGAATGTGTGGAATATATGTCATTACTCTCCGAAGATACTGCATCTCTTAAATTTTCTACCACTCAAAGTCACTGAAACTCATGAAGTCAGAAAGAGTTTAATATTCTTAAGGTGGAACCTAAGGTCTTATCTTTACAGAACTTCATGCACTCTACTTATGGCAACTTCCTTTGTTCTGAAATCACTGGAGAACGATTCAATTCTTCTTCCTCAATGATTTCAACACCTACTTCACAGTTTTTTTTTTTTTTTTCTCCTGTGGTTTGGCTTTGTATTTCAGATTGCCAATTTTATTCCAATTATTTAGAATCCCAATCTACAGTCTTCATTTCTTCTTTTTAATAAAGAATTCCATTAGTTTTATTAGCAAGAGACTATATATCTCAACCTTCCTTGCAACTATTCCTTTTTTTCATTTTATTCACATGTGCCATGTGACTAAGTTCCGGCCAGTGGGCTATGAACATAAGAGCTGCACTACTGTTTGCTTCCCGATCAGCTACTTGCTGTAAACTTCCTCTTTGCTGCTTCTTGCACACACATTCATGGACGTGGTGATGAAATGAGAGTTTGGACCATTTGGAGGGGAAGATCACCCTAGGGATAGTGGAGAGACAAGATACAAACAATCTGAGTTTCTGGGCTACTTTGTGGAGCTCAGTTGCTACCAACAGCTGTATGCATTTTGACTGTAAAATTAGAGAGTAGTATACTTGTTTTAATGAGTGTAAATCATGGTCTGCTTGTAAAAGCAGCTTTACCTGTCAGTTTTGCCAGTCTTACAAATAATCTTGATGACACTTCTCAAATCTCTGAGAACATACTTCCTTCATCCAAAGATAACCTTTTTTTTTTTTTTTTTTTTTTTTTTTTGTTAAATCTTAGCCCCTTATATACTATAGTAATCTCTGCAATTCAGTAAGTCAAATATCAAAATCCCTCCCTGGTTATAATCTTCTGTGTATGTTAATCATTACATACATCTGAAACTGTCTCCTAAGCTCTGTAATTCTAGACTGACTTGACTCTCTAACTGACTGACTGCCAATTTAGAAGGGATATTAAGAGACAATCATGGAGGAAAAAGTAAGCAAATCCCCTAAAATAAGGAAGGAGTATTTACCAGTGACGCATGCTACTGAAAAGTTAAAAAGATGAGAGTGTATATGTTAAGAAGACTGTAGATGGAGTAGAAATTCAGTGGTGTGGTATGTATAGTACTTGGATGACTATAAGGAATAAGTAAATATAAATCATGACTAATTCTAGAGAGTTACGAATGTAGGGGAAGAAAAAAAGATAATAAATCTTATTCTATTTCACATTTCAGTCAAAGAATTATTTCACTCCTTTAACTCCCTAACTTCACTTTTCATTTCCTCTGCCTTTCTCCAACACATATTTTTATCTTATGCTCTTAGCTGACTCAGAAAATTTGAATGTCCTAATTGATCAGATCACTGCTCATTTTTTTTTCCTTCTTCACATCCACATTTTTTTTCATATATGCGTAAGCACACTCTTTATTTCCTTTTGTTTTGAAGAAGCATCTCTCTCTGGTTAACATTACAATCCACATCTGAAACCATGATTTGTCATTGTCTACATTCTTAGACTTTGAGCAACTATCCTCTGTTCATCCACACACTAGCTATCCTTCTGTACTGACCATTTTCCTTTGTCTATAATAGTAAATTCATGTCTCTTCAATTTAAATAAAATTTCTTACCCGAATCTTGATTACTTTCCTCTATCACCTTTCTTCAGTCATCTAATGTTTTGTAGGAAGAGCTGTTTCTGCTTCTTTTTCTCTATTTTATAGTACCATGTGATCTAGCACCTTTCTCAACATTCTCAGTAACTCAAGTGATTTCCTAATCACCAAACATTACAATCTGTATAGTTTCCATCTGCCTTACTCTTCTTTTTGCATTTTTGTTCAATTTTTAAATGTCTAAGCTTAATTTATAAGTAGAAGTAATATTAACTGTAAAATTTTGGGGTCTACATAAAGAGATTAGAGTGACTTGTAACCTCAAATGTAACCACTGATGAGGTTAGGGTTAGGAAAGTTTTCTTTCCAGTCTCTCAAATGAGCCATTAAAAAATGTTTTCATGGTTATACAAAAATTACTGTGGTTTTAGTGTCAAAAT
Organism: Piliocolobus tephrosceles; assembly: GCF_002776525.5. Classification (NCBI taxonomy): domain Eukaryota; kingdom Metazoa; phylum Chordata; class Mammalia; order Primates; family Cercopithecidae; genus Piliocolobus; species Piliocolobus tephrosceles. Next base: position 75,869,145 of record NC_045443.1, read on the forward strand.
ATATAAACTTAATCCTGTCAAGTATGTATTCAAATACTATATTTAATATACAAAAATTACTGTGGTTTTAGTGTCAAAATATATAAACTTAATCCTGTCAAGTATGTATTAAAATACTATATTTAATATAAAATAAATAATATATATTAAGTTGCCCAATGTTATGGAACATTTGTCAGTTGCCCTCGAATTACTACACATATCGCTGTAAGTATTCTGATGCTGTTTTAATAAGGGAATAATATTTTTTTCTATTTCCTTCATGAAGATGCCTTTCTTTTATAAAATGCTGCTTTGTACATTTATACATTGTCTATTCCTACTTTGCTACTCTTGATGCTTTAAAATCCTATTTGCCTGTGTAAATTTGTCCATTATTTTAATTATAACATTTTTGACAGTCACTTATTATTTCCTATTACTTATTTATTTATTCATTCATTCCCACAAGCAATATGAATGTCTCCTGAGTCCTACTTTATTTACTATTCTTAGTGTAAGAATATGTCAACCTTGATGTTATTGCACAAATTATAGGCTGTGATGCATATAGCATTCTTGTCTGTTCTGGAGGATTGCCTTTAATTGTCTTGCACATTTAAAGGGCACTTACACATTTTCCCTATGGTATATAAGCCCTAGTTCTGGGTTAGCAGGTAAAAGATCTACCTGTCTCACAACCACCCAAGAACATGCTTCTGCCTGTAAGTTCCACCAGTAAAACACCTTTTACCAACAAACTAGATTTGTCTGCCTCTTTCTTGGGCATTTGTGGCTACTTTGCATATATGGCCTTTTCACACAATTGTATGTTATAGATGTTATAATTTTTAATTTTTGCCCTTTCTGTATTTAATATTTTGATGTTTTCTTTATTTTTTATTCCTTTAAATATTTTTGCTTGCTTTGTGATGACTGATTTGTTTTTATATTATGGGCATATTTTGTAATTACTATCATCCTTCAAATTTCAAAAATCTTAATTCTATCTTATTTTTCACGTTGAAAGAATGAAGATTCGGTAGTGCTTTGGGGTAGAAATATTTAAAGTTTCTATTTAGGTATACACCAACCCCTTTGTGGTTTCAAGTGATATAGCTATCTATCAAAAATTTTAAAAATCTCTTTCAATAAAAAGTATGCACATATAATATTTTGCAAACACATTTGCCACACATTTTAAAATATATTCTCTGTATAACTCTTTTCAATGTCCATTACTAGTCTTTCCATCCACAATTTACCATCCTTGATTGTGTTTGTTTCATCTGACAATCATTTATGAATCCTTTCAGAAAGAACTTTTTCAAAATAATGGTCAGTTTTACTAGATTGGTCCAGCTATTGCCTTCACATTTGAACAACAGCTTTGCTGAATATATAAATCATGAGTCATGATCTTTCCTCTCAACCCCTATAGATATGCTTCCCTTGTGTTCTGGCATTTGGTGTTTGAAGGGAGTTTGGGGGCATTCTACATCTTGCTTTTCCTGTGCTTGAAGTATTCTTTATGTTTAAACTTTTCCATTATCACCGAGCAGTTTTTTATTCTGTGGTTTTTATTAATTTGCTTGGAACATGACTGGTGTCTCAATCTCAAAATATAATATTTTAAAACTGGATAATTTTCTAGAATTATTTATTTGGTTATTATTTACATTCCATTTGCTCTACTTCCTTTTAGGGGTATCTCTTATAAGCCTGCTTTTCATTTTGCTTGACATTTTTTTTCATTTTCTCTGTTAGTGTACTCTCTGCCTTTTGTCTTTGGATTTTTCTATTTCTTCCTAGTTTTGTCCTGTAAATCATTAATTAAATTTTCTGCAATGTCAAGTCTGCTAATTATTGATTCAGACTTAACTGTTTGTTTTTTTAATTCAATATGTGTTCTCTTTATCAAGAGATTTTCCTCATCTTTGTCATCTGTTCCTATTTCATGTTGGCAATGTTTCACTGATTTTTTCTTAATTCCTTAGAATGGGGAATCTACTGAGTTAGACCCTGTTTTCCTTTTCTTGAATTAAAATTCTTCCTCATATGCTTTTTATTGTTCTTTTGGTGATTTATTTTTTTTAATCAATGTACATTTTATGTCATTTTATAAAAACTTCTGGGTTTTGTCACAAATTGTTGCATTTCTTTATCCACATCCTTCAAAAAGAAATCCATCAAGTTACCAACGCTTCAGTGTGCCTCCTGAATATCTTAAGAGTGTTTCACTTTTCCCATAGAATTAACATGTCCAAACTAGACTAAGAATCATCTTCTTCCACTTCTGAACTCCCACAACAATTGTACTCTCATTCTGCCAATCATCCAGCATCAGTCAGAGTATCTTTTACTCTTCCTTTCTTTAATCATTTTATAAAGTTACAGTTCTCAGCTCCACAATTCATGTGATGTTTCATTTACATTTGTGCTTTTCCTTCTCATGTTACCCTTTTATTACTTTAATAACCATTCTCTTGGCATTGTCCTATTTCAAAGCAACCTATGTATTATTGTCAGGTTATTCTTAAATCTAAGCTCCAACAATGGATTTCTTCAGAAGCTTTTAAGTATGTCTCTTTTGTGTGTTGAATTAACTATATACTCTTCACAGCATTCATGGCTTGTCACAATAATGCAATATTTAGCCAATTCACATTTAAAGGCTTATCTTCCGCTACCCAGAGCATGGTATAGATTGGCCCGCTTCTCTGCAAGCCTGTCTGTGGGTGCCAACTTATAGACATGTCCTAGAAGACACTTCTTTCCCAGTTCATTATAATACTACAAATATATATTGAGCTTATAAGCCAAGAATATCTGGTTATTTGAAATTAAAAAAAAAAAAAATGTATCTCATTAACTTGCAGGTGACTCAGGTATATAGCCCATAATACATATATAGCATTTGTGATGGTTAATTTTGAGTGTCAACTTGGTTGGATTGAAAATTCAAAGTATTGTTTCTGGGTGTCTCTGTGAGGGTGTTGCCAAAGGAGATTAACATTTGAGTCAGGGCGGGGCGGGGCGCGGTGGCTCAAGCCTGTGGTCCCAGCTCTTTGGGAGGCTGAGACGGGCGGATCACAAGGTCAAGAGATCGAGACCATCCTGGCTAGCACGGTGAAGCCCCGTCTCTACTAAAAAATGCAAAAAAACTAGCCGGGAGCGGTGACGGGTGCCTGTGGTCCCGGCTGCTCGGGAGGCTGAGGCAGGAGAACGGCGTGAACCCGGGAGGCGGAGCTTGCAGTGAGCTGAGAACCGGCCACTGCACTCCAGTCTGGGCGACAGAGCCAGACTCAGTCTCAAAAAAAAAAAAAAAAAAAAATTTGAGTCAGTGGACTGGGAGAGGCAGACCCACCCTCAACCTGTATGGGCACAATCTAATCAGCTGCAAGCATGGCCAGAATAAAAGCAGGCAGAAGAAAGTGAAAAAAGAATAGACTGTTTTAGTCTTTGGACCTACATCTTTCTCCTGTGCTGGATGCTTCCTGCCATCGAACACTGGACTCCAAGTTCTTCCTTGCTCCTCAGCTTGCAGATGGTCTATTGTAGGACCTCACCTTGTGGTCGTGTGAATCAATACTCCTTAATGAACTCCGCTTTATATATACATCTATCCTATTAGTTCTGTCCCTCTAGATAACCCTAATACAGCATTCTTACCTGTTTAGTTAAAACCCATAGTATGCAGCACACCAACATGGCACAGGTACACATATGTAACAAACCTGCACATTGTGCACATGTACCCTAGAACTTAAAGTATAACAATAAAAAAAAAAAAACATAGTAATAATATTCTGACCAAAATCAATAAAACCACAGATTAAAAAGTTGAGAATTCTGTCCGAAGAACTTAACATAGGCTCCTTGGAGAAGATGGCATCAGAACAGTAATGTAAAAGATGAATCTGAGTTTCCCATCCAGAGAAGAGTAAAATGGTATTCTATCGAGTAGAGACAACATACTTTAAAAGCATAACAATTTTGTATATATTTGGGAAAACAAATACTCTGTCATATTCATCTATACTGTACACATAGCAAATTCTAGAACATGGCCTGGAACAGAGATATTTCTACTATGATATTAATAGATATTTCTTGGATAAATAAATTAAAGACTATCAGACTTGGAAGTATTAAAGTTGCATGATGGAAAACAAAGTTGGAAAGCAAAAAGGCTATATTGTAAATGTATGTTAGTTCAGGAGATTGGACTTTATGCGCCCTGGAGAAGCAGAGAAAATTTTTACAAATGGAATTGGATGTTAAAATGAAACTTTTGGTCAGAATTTAAGAAAATAGATATCAAAGCAGATAAGATACTGAAGTAAACAGTGAGACAGACCATCTTATAGAACCTTACAAATAGGAATTGCCCATAGATTAGGTTTGCAGCTCTTCAACTGGCTAAATAAATCATCAGTCTGTCTTTCTTTTCCTCTTGTGCTCAGTTGCTTTGTTCTTGAGATCTCTTTTCTGTATACCATGGTTCTCAACCTACTTTTTTGGGAAAAATACCTTTAGCAGAATACTATGGGAAAACAGTCTTTACTCCTTTCTGTTCCAAAATCATGTTTTATCCCTTCCTGTCTGAACAAAAACGGTATGGAATCAACACCACTGAGCTCTGGGGGGGAAAAAAAAACCCTGCTCCCTTCAATCTGCTGGAAGCTGGAGGGTGCTAGGCCTCTATGTGGTAGCACAGAGAGTTACAGCTTTTTTCCTCCTTTCTCTGCATTTTGGGCTCATAGGGCACTGTGTCTCTATAAGAATATGGACCTCAGCATTTACCAACATGTATCTGTCTACCTTGTCTTGTTTTTTTTAAAAAAGAAAAAGACTTAGAGAAGGTCAGCAGAGGGTCGGTTGGAGACGTTTAGGTGAATTAAGTGGACATTTTGATAAGCTGGCTTCTCCCTTGTAATGTTTAATTGTGATGTTTAATGGACATCCTTGTAGTTTAAGATGACACTTTAAAAATAAACTCTCTCCTAATGATGAAAATAAAAAATTATCACGAGTAGATAAGGTTCATTTGGTGGATATTGAGAGGGTGCTGAAAAGCTACGTAATCTCAGCTCCGCCTATGATAGAGTTGGAGTGCTTTTTCTTCATTTCAAAAAGGACTTAAGATCACTTAAATATTTTAATAGACACTTTCTGCCAACGGAGGAGGATTAAACAGAGAGCAGATAGTTGGCTTCCACTTTAAAAATTCTGAAAGCAGAAAAATGGCTGGATAGCTAGTCCAATGGCTAGAGCTACAAAAGAAGCTGCTTTTGTTGTGTCAAAGAATGCTTGAATGCTTGAGTGTTTTCTTTGGCCCACACGTAGATCAGGAATTAGAATAAATCTAAGAGTATTATCTTAGGATTTAGGTAAAGGGCTACCTGCAGGAGCAAACAGACCTTACTTTCTCGTATCTAGTATATATGGGTTGAGGAAGGAGTAATTGACTATTCATAATAGAAATTATTTTGCTTGGGATTAGGGACTAGAGGCTGAAGGATCACCAGTGATTGAGCAATCTCTTGGGAGCCCATAGAAGCATTAATGAAGGACAGAGTATACTTTAGACAGCTGTCAGACCCACTGAATACCAACTGGGGACACCATGAGTTAAATAAGGTCTGCCCTGACTCCATTCTCCCGGGCTCCAACTCTATAGTGGTAAGATATTTGTGATGATGGAAAGAGAATGAAGCCCAATCATTCCTTCCCCAGCTGATTTTTTTATACTGTGAGCTCTCTCCTCCTCCTCCTCTCTGTCCCTAATCCTCCACCTTCTGGTGGATTTGACCAGTGGGTGGAAATGATAAATCTTAGTATTAAATTAAGTTGAACTTAAATTTTTCTTACAAAATTTAGGTGGTAACTTTGATTTCAAGTGACCATTTTCTGAGAATGACCAACAGAACCATGATATTGTCTGAGTTGTCAGCCCATGAAAATAAAACAACTAAATACATTTAAGGGACAAAGGGAGACTAAAATAAATTTGCTTTATGATCACATCCCATGAGTCACACTTATCTAATGTACCGGTTACATAAAGAAATTTTTCAAACTTATCTGTGTTTGAGAAATGTCCTTCACATGCTGAAAAAGTAATCATCTGAAATGAGCTAGATGAGTTAGGAAGATCATCCCTTCTTGTCAAAATTCTTATTTATCTTCCAGGCACTGCCTCATACATTATTAAGCCATTCCTGATTTTCTTCCACTTCCTTTATCTCCAATTGATTATTTCATTAAGTAAATATTTATTGAGCACTTACTTTGTATCAGAATTTTTATGACGTTTGCAATACACCAGGAAATGAAACAAGTAAAATGCATTATCTGCATGGGGTTTAATATTCTAGTTGGCAGAGATTAACAATAAACCACACATGTGACACCTGAGTAGCATTCACAGTACACTCAGAGATAACATGTACAATAAAATAAATAAATCAATATAGCAGGCTAAGGGGATCATAATAAGCCTCCTTTAAAGGGAGATTTGAGAAGAATCTGGAAGACAGTCATATGGTTAGCCATGTGAATATCTGGAGGAAAAGCCAATTCCAAAGCTTGAATGTGGAATGGTGTTAGGTGCTTTGTGAAAGTGCAAGCAATTCAATCTGGCTGAACAGAGTGAGCTAGGCGGAATGGTCGTGGGAGATGAGGTCAAAGATGTAATAGCAGCCAAATTGTTTAGAGCCATGAAGGTCATTGCAAAGATTTTGACATTTATGTTGAGTGAGGCAGGAAGCCATTAGAAGGTTTGAGCAGAGGAATGACATAATATATTTTTGTTGAAAAAGAATTTCTGTGATCTACTGTGGCTTTTTTTACTGTTTGTATATTTACCATAGCTATTTTTTGTAATTATTTGTGTATAAGTATCCTTTTATAAATTATAGTTTCACGAAGAGTCTATGTCTTACTCAGTTTTGTATCACCTATATTGAATAACCAGTACTTTATGTAAATTATAGTCAACCTACATTTGTAAGAACATAGATTCATATTCCTTTAGGAAAATAACATTGATACTGTTTGATATTCAAAGAATTATTTTATTAATTTGAAAATCTGCTTATCTCAGGCACATTATTATTTTATGCCAAATAGTATTAAATTGATTGGACAATTACTTTTCCTATATGTTTGAGTATAGCATAGAAATTGGGTCATCCTTCTATACTCTATTCCTCTCCATAATAGAAAATTGCTTCTTTTAGACCTCTAATCAAAACTGGATCTGATTTTTTAAAATGTGTTTGCTTCCTCCTTTATAGATCCTGAACTCCCTATGTTGTTCACCTTTGAGTCCCTGGTATCGAATGTATTGTTTGACACATAGTAGTAATCCTAGACATTTGTTGAATGCATGCATACAAGAGTGAACTGTCCCCCATTATCGTAACACTTTTTACAACTATGAACTATTTGATCATCCTACCAAATGAGAATCATCCAGGCTTATCTTTGTGTCTCATGGTTAGAGTCAGTTTTCTAGTAACCATAGCCATTTCCATTACTGTGAAAGTAAGCAAGAAAGAAAAGGGAAGGAAAGAAGAAAGGAAGAGGAAAGGGTAGAAGAGAGAAAGGAGAGAAAGAAGAAAGGATAGAAGGAAGGAATTAAGAAGAAAGGAAGGAGACAAAGGAAAAAGAAGAGGAGGGAGAAAGGAGAGAAAAATGAAAATTCATCATGGCTACGAAAACGACTCTTCTCTCATATCCTCCTAGCATCTCTACCTTATCCTCTGCACACAATTTGCTCCATATTCCTTTGCACCTCACCATTTTCAATGTTTAAGAAAGTGAGGGCCGGGCACGGTGGCTCAAGCCTGTAATCCCAGCACTTTGGGAGGCCGAGACGGGCGGATCACGAGGTCAGGAGATCGAGACCATCCTGGCTAACACGGTGAAACCCCGTCTCTACTAAAAAAAAAAAATACAAAAAACTAGCCGGGCGAGGTGGCGGGCGCCTGTAGTCCCAGCTACTCGGGAGGCTGAGGCAGGAGAATGGCGTAAACCCAGGAGGCGGAGCTTGTAGTGAGCTGAGATCCGATCACTGCACTCCAGCCTGGGTGACAGAGCGAGACTCCGTCTTAAAATAAATAAATAAATAAATAAGGATGTGAACCTGTTTGGCATGATTTCACTGAGGAGAAATAATGCAATTTGAATATTAACATTTGTTCCCCTTTCAAAATATCAAGTAGGATGAGCTTCAGTTCTAAAAGTAACATTTCATGTTTGAAATACTAAGTTATATTCCATTGTTGAAGTTTAGGCAAAAATGATTTAGAGAAATTTAAGTTTCTTTTCAACTCCTTCTGGGGTAAACAATACGTATGTTCATAGGTACATTTTGGTATGCATATATATCCCAAACATTATATTTGTTTTATTTATTTGGCACTGTATTATTTACAAAAAGAATTTTGAAAGCCATATCTTTAGATTATACTATTTTAACAATATATTCATTAATATATGTTAAATATTTAAAAGACTTGATACATATTTATGAGCATAAAATATGACCTACTAATGTTTCTTAATATAAAACTTAAATTTTCTGATAAAATGAATCAGAAAAATACTTCTTACATCTTCCATAGTAAGTTGTGTTCCTGATTCTGTCTTCAGTCTTGAAAGAACTGACACATTAATTAGATGGCAAAAGTAAAGAGAGATCAGCTCTTTCATAGTTTGCTTTTTCTTATCTTTTCTTTTTAACTTGGATTGGCAGTTCTTGCCAACCTCATCTCATTTAGTTTTACCTGCTTACTAAATTAGGGAGAGTGGGGGTAAGAGTGGTCCAGAAAGATAGTCTGCAATCGTTCAGCTAAAAGCACTCAAAAGTTTTCTATTCTTCTGGATAGAGGAGGAATTGTGACCTGAACCATTATATACGTAAGGAAAGAAAGATACTCAAAAATTCCTGGAAATGGATTTGTTTGAATCTTGTCAACTCAAAGTAGTTTTCTGGAAGATATCCAGACCTGTGATTGAGCCTTGCCTCTGCTTTTGATTACCAAGAGGGATTAGGCCAGGGGTTCTTAATCTTTTTTGTTCCATGTACTTCTTTGGCAGTTTAAGGAGGTCTTTGGATCCTGTTAATGAAATATGATGTTTTTTTTTTCTCTCTCTCTCTTTGCTTGTTTTTAACGTTTTATTTTGAAATAATTATAGACTTACAGAAAATTGCAAAAACAATTCATAAGGTGTGCCTGTCCGTCACCCAGCTTCCCTCTGTGTTGTCATTTTATGTAACTATGGCAATTAGTGTTGATACAATACTGTTAACTAGACTATAGAACTTATTCAGTTGTCATCTTTTACATGTAATTATTTGCTTGTATGTGCGTCTTTCAGTATTGATGATATTGACTTGGAATTTTCTGTCTCCTTCTACATTTCTCATATGAGATCTGTATTTATCATGTAGCTATGTCTTATGACTTATATTATCATAATATCTTCCTAACATCATCTCTGTAGTTATTTCAGATCTGTAAACACTGATAAAAATTTATTACCAAAATGATGGCAGAAAGTAAAAAAAATGAAAGCACAGATCAAATATTCAGTGTATCTGTATTTTTGGAGTACTTGGTAGGTACAAAGAGCTTTTTGCTAGGAAAAGGAGATTCTCTGCCAAAGAAGGAAAATGCAGTTCTCATGGCAAAATGCATTAGAAATAACTTACCCCCAAAAGAGGATAATATCGTAAGTTTATTGCAAGAATCTATCATTCTTTTCATGATACTTAGAAGTTTTGAAGTAAAAGAATATTGTGATTGAAGACTTGAATTTCAGTTCAAATTTTGGCTCTATGGCCTTAGGTAAATCACTTAACCTTTTGAAGTCTCAGTGCACATGACTCTAAAAGAGGAAATCAGGCATTCTTCAGGGTATTTTCAAGTCTAAAATGCTATGAACACAAAATAATTTTTTCATAGTCTATGACAAGAGTCTTCATCAAAACTATTAAAGTAACTTTTTCTTTGGACTCTCCAGTCCTTTTGTACTGTGTCACCTTAAATTGGGTCTCACTGGATTTCTAGTTGGTTCTGCATCCATTCTTTAAATGGCCCACCATTTTATCCTATTATCTCATTTGCCTTTTTTTTTTTTTTTTTTTTTGAGACAGAGTCTCACTTTGTCACCCAGGCTGAAGTGCAGTGGCGGCATCTCTGCTCACTGCAAGCTCTGCCTCCTGGGTTGACGCCATTCTCCTGCCTCAACCTCCCAAGTAGCTGGGATTACAGGTGCCCAGCACGACAGCTGACTAATTTTTTGTATTTTCAGTAGAGACAGAGTTTCACTGTGTTAGCCAGGATGGTCTCGATCTCCTGACCTCATGATCCACCCGCCTCGGCCTCCCAAAGTGCTGGGATTACAGGTGTGAGCCACCGCGCCCGGCCTCATTTGCCTATTTTTGAACCATGATGTGCTTTTAACAAGTATTTCCCAAATATATTTGATTACAGAACCTCCTATGTACTTCTAACCAAAACCTCTAAGCAAGCCACTTTGGGAAACACTGCCCTCAGTCTTTATTCTCTAGCATCAAAACATTTTTATTTTACATCTCTATCCGACTCAGTCTCCTTTTACAGAAGATATTTGATATAGGTTTATTTCTTTTAGTCTGATATGGGGAGGAGGTGCCAATACTTCTACTTAGAGTTAACTTGATTAAAAAAATTATATGCTCCCTAGAGAAAGTATAATAGAGCAACTTGTTTTTCATTGTTGGTATTCTATGTAATGTGATCTGCAGGATTTTGATTAGGTAAGTTCCAGCTTCCTTCACATCACATAAAAGGGTCTGTTGGTAGATCATCTATCTACGTTATCCTACCATTTTTATTTATCATATTGATATTTTTGTTATGTAGCTGTCATCTTAGGAAACATTTTACTTTCACTTTTGACATTTTAAAAATCTGATTCCATTACATTTTATTAAGTAACAAAATCTGTTCTTTTGTCTTTGTAGAACAAATTAGACATTTTTATAAAGACAATTCTCATTCGCTTTCTTTGCTTTTCCAATAACTATGTTTATCACTTAACACTGGTGACATGCCTGACTTGGGCTTGAGTTTCTCCTTCCACATTTTGCATAACACTTTTGAGTTTTCCATCTGGTAGATTTATCTGACATCTATCATAGTGGCCTCCTGACAGCACCTTTACAACACTATTACTGTAAAACTCAATTATATATACTTTATATCCTATCATTCTCACAACTACAACAATCTTCTAAAAATTTGACTTTCTAGCCTCAGCATAGACACTCTGGTTCCTGATGGTAAACACTATAATTGTTGTGTCAACTAGAACATACATAAGATTGTCATCAACTCTGTAGCTATAAGACAACTCATATTGATTGGACACTTTGTCTTTCCTCTACCATCTCCCTAGTTTCTCAGATCTTTCTGAGACCTACACACGGTGACTAGCATTATTGTTTACAACCTCTTGGAGGCGTAGAAAGAGTAAGTGGCTCACGAATCACTCAGCAAACCTGTAACTCATCAATTCTCCTGTGTTCTAAACAAAAAGTCTTTACTATCTTTATACTACCACACTTCATATGAGACAAGTCATGCTTCATGTATGAGAATAAATTTCAGGTTCTAAAACACTCATACCTTCTCAAAGCTATATGCCCTACAATTACAACTCCAGCAAAGCAGTATCTTTTAGTCTCTGCTCAGAGTCTGCCAATGGGGCCACATTTATTTTTCAGATTATTACTTTAACTCCTTACATCATCTTCCTACCTCTACCTTAACTTGTTTGTTGACTACTTTTACCCTCATACAATCTGTCACTCCACTGGCTTCCTTGACGTTCCTTAAACATGCCAGGCATAGTCCAACCTCAAGGCCATTGTACTGGCTGTTTTCTCTGTCTGAATCATTGTTTTCAAGATTTTTTGTCTTCAGATATTCAAATGTCACCTTCTCAATGAAGCCAACCTTGACTATTTCCTTTAAAATGATAACAACTCTTCTCCCACTTCAATTCTCCATACGTTCCTTTTGTTCATAGCACATGTCATATTTAATATGCTGTTATTTGCTTATTTCTTATGCTTGTTATGCATCATCTGTTTCCTTCAACTAGAAGGTAAGCTTCTCAATTGTAGGAATTGTCTGTTTTGTTTGTTGCTGTATCCACAGCACAATAAATATCAGTTGAATTAATGAATATACATTCTGCCAGTCTCTCTATAGGTTTGTAGACACCAACTATCCCTTCAAACTAGGCATTAGGATGTTGTCTGTCTTTCCTAACGGAGAAGGTTAATAATCCTGGGGCTTCCTCAAAGAAAAGGTGGCAGAACAATAGGCTCACTTTTGCAACTGGAGGGAAATCCAATTTAAAAACCCACCATATTCTAGAATAGAATATAGTTTGATTAAAAAAAAAATTGAAAATAATTTAAAAGCCTCCTGGTCAGCATTACTTTTATCAGCTGATATGTCTATATAATGTAGCTCCTCTTTTCAGCTTTGAAATTGTAAAATATTCTTCCCTGGCTACAAGTCTGAGAAAAATAGTATCTAATTGTTATTTCTCTTTAGAGTGATAAAGCTACAGGGAAATTCACTTGTAGCATTCTACTTTTACATTTCTCTATAACTAGAAATGTTTTTAACTTATAGGGCTATTTTACAAATGTCTAACATTCTATCACTAGATATATTAATATATATGTCTGTTCATTTGGTATATGTGCATGCGTGTCTGTGTGTTTTTGGTGAATTTGTGATTTAAAACTTTAGTGTTTGTTTCAGTGCCTGGGAGAATGTTTTAATTGTTTTCCTCCTAAAAGGATGCAAACTGTGTTCAGAGAGGTGGTGCCTCACTTTTTGTACCAGATGCAGTGTTCAGGGTCTACCAACCATCATAGAATAAGATTTCTAATCAACCTGGAGAGTGATTACTTCACAGCAGGTGGGATATATTTCAAGGCCTCTTTGCTTTTTTTTTTTTTTTTTTTTGGAGTTGAATAAGAGTGGGTAAAAAAAGATGGTCCCTTAGGTGTTATCTGAACAAGCTCAATCTAATAGATTTCTCCCTTTTATCATTTTATTTCCTTAAAATAGTGGCTGGACACAAAGGGAACTTCATTTGGTGTAGATTGCCTAGAGAAGATGTTAATTGAAGACAGTGGTATTGTGTAACAATTCACTGGCTCTGTCAGCAGTTCAGTTGTTGATTTACTTGGAAAATTAGAAATGGGAAGGTTGGTTTTTGGATAAGCACTTGAACTTTTCAGGATTTGTGTTGAGCACTGAAAATGGAAGCAAGGAAGTCAAAGAATAAGAAGAGGACGAAAGACACAGACATATCTCAGGAAAACAATCTGGTTATAAGACGTGACTTGCTAATTTTCTGAGTACTACCTTTGTGTTCTTCCTGAAGTCTATTATCAAGTAAACAAAATGGGAACTGACTCATTCTGGTGTTTCATAAAGCTTAAAAACAAATCTCTCTCTTCCCTTCTCTCTCTTCCTCCTGTTATAGACCACAGGCTCTTGGTCACACTCCTTCTCTTTTTCTTTTGTAAGCTAACAAGAAAATTGACTTTATTTCAAGATGTAGAGTCAAGTGGAGTAACAGCACTCTCTGAGATAAGCATTAGGTGTTCTTTCAAGCTATTTCACAGTACATCTCATTTTCTTAAAAAGTCAGGTTAAATTAGCTAAATAACAATAAGGGGAATGCCCTCAGTTTGAAAGTCAATTGTAGTGATTCTGAAGCATTTTTACAATGGTAGTGAATTAGGAGAGATGTTGGATTTACTCCCTAAAACATGACACTGTTTTTACAAAGCAGACTTTGTAAAAGTCTGGTGTGCTGGGCTAACAAATACGCCTTCTTGTGAGTTTCTACGTGAGCAATAAGAGATGACCATACTCGGGTTAGGTGGAGGGAGGGCGTTAGAAAGGCTTGAGAGAGGGCAGTCTTTTCCCTATGGTGCCTGAAAATAAACACGATTCTTTGTTTTTGAGTAAGGACTGACAGAGCTGTTTTGTAGAGGTTCAGATAGTAGACATTTTAGGCTTTACTGGTCTTATTATTAGAGGTGGTGAATATCTGAGTTACTAGCAGCTAATCTGTAAGGGTCTGCAGCAACCTCAATTCTTGCCTCCTCAGAAGAAAGAATTCGACTGTAGGGTATGAGGCAGAAAAAGAGATGGAGCCAAGTTTTAGAGTAGAAGTGAAAGTTTATTAAAAAGCTTTAGAGCACGAATGAAAAGAAAGTAGAGTACACTTGGAAGAGGGCCAAGCAGGCATCTCGGAGTACAAGCGTGGGGTTTGACCTTTGACTTGGGGGTTTTATATGCTGGCATACTTCCAGAGTCTTGCATCCCATTTCCCTTGATTATTCCCTTAGCGTGAACTGCTCGCATGTGTGGTGGCGGGCTAGCACTTGGGAGGTGAGCGTGCACAGTGTGTTTAATGGAGTTGTATGCATGCTCACCTGAGCCATTCTCCTCTTTTCCAGTGGAATGCCCCTAGAAGCTCATATACCAGTTAAACTTTGCCATTTCGCTGCTTAATGTCATGCTCGAACCCACTTGCCCAATTCCTGAGATCTTACTGGTGAGAGAAAGGACTAGCTGGATTTCCTAGGCCAACTAAGTATCCCCAAGTCTAGCTGGGAAGGTGCCTGCATCCACCTTTAAATAAGGGGCTTGCAACTTAGCTCACACCCCACCAATCAGGTAGGAAGGATAGCTGGCTAAAATGCCAATTTGGCAAAAACAGGAAGTAAAGAAATCGCCAATCATCTATTGCCTGAGAACACAGCAGGAGGGACAATGATCAGGATATAAATCCAGGCATTTGAGCCGACAGCGGCAACCCCCTTTGGGTCCCCTCCCTTTGTATGGGGGCTGTGTTTTCACTCTATTAAATCTTGCAACTGTACTCTTCTGGTCAGTGTTTGTTATAGCTCTAGCTGAGCTTTCGCTCCCCGTCCACCACTGCTGTTTACCGCTGTGGCAGACCATCGCTGACTTCCATCCCTCTGTATCTGGCAGGGTGTCCACTGTGCTCCTGACCCAGCAAGGCACCCGTTGCTGCTTCCGATTGGGCTACAGGCTCGCCATTGTTCCTGCATGCCTAAGTGCCCTGGTTTGTCCTAATGAAGCTCAACACTAGTCACTGGGTTCCACAGTTCTCCTCCGTGACCCATGGCTTCTAATAGAGCTATAACACTCACCGCATGGCCCAAGATTCCATTCCTTGGAATAAGTGAGGCCAAGAACCTCGGATCAGAGAACACGAGGCTTGCCACCGTCTTGGAAGTGGTCTGCCCCCATCTTGGGAGCTCTGTGAGCAAAGACCCCCGGTAACACTGGGAAGTTGTTGATCACCAGTTTCAGGTGTTTTGATCCATTGGGAGACTGCCATTCCTTGATGGTGGCTGTGACCAAATTTATTTGAAATGTCAATCTCAAAAAAGAAACAAAAATTAATATAGTACTACGTTAATGTAAGTAGAGAGTTTATTTGGGTCAAGTTTGAGGACTGCAACCCACGAGACATAGATTCAAGTTGTCCTGAATATATATGCTTGATAGTATAGTTACAAGTGACTATTTAGGGAAAAACGTTTTAAAGTTGATGTAAGCTTTTGACTGTTGTATTGGCTTGTGAACCCAAAAGTATCTGAGACAGGTCTCAATCAATTTTGAAAGTTTATTTTGCCAGTGTTAAGAATGTGCCCATAACACAGTCTCAGAAGGACCTAATGTCATATGCCCAAGGTGGTCGGGGTACAGCTTGCCTTTTGTTTGTTTTTTGAGACAGAGTCTCACTCTGTCACCCAGGCTGGAGTGCAGTGGTGCAATCTCAGCTCACTGCAACCTCCAACTCCCAGGTTCAAGCGATTCTCCTGCCTCAGCTTCCCAAGTAGCTGGGACTACAAGCACGCACCACCACACCCAGCTAATTTTTGTATTTTTAGTAGAGATGGGGTTTCACCATGTTGATCAGGATGGTCTCAATCTCTTGACCTTGTGATCCACCCACCTTGGCCTCCCAAAGTGCTGGGATTAAAGGTGTGAGCTACCACACCCAGCCAGCTTGGTTTTATACATTTTAGGGAGACAGAATACATCAATACATGTAAGATGTACATTGGTTACATATGGAAAGGCAAGACAACTTGAAGTGAAGGGGCTTCCTGTTCACAGGTAGATTTCAAAATTTTCTCATTGGCAATTGGTTGAAAAAGTTACTATCTGAAGACCTGGAGTCAATAGAAAGGAACATCTGGGTTATGATGATAATGGGTTGCGATAGTTTTATCATGCAGATGAAGCCTCCGGGTAGCAGGCTTCAGAGAGAATTGATTGTACATATTTCTTATCAGACTTAAGATCTGTGTTGATATTAATGCTGGTCGGCTTTTCCTGGATTCCAAAAAGAAAGATGGTATAATGAGGCAATACAGCAATAGGTTTGGATAAAAGGGATATGATTTAATGGTAATGAACGGGGATTCTTAGGAAGTCCCATTTGTTTCGATTATTCTGTTTCCCTATATCTTCAGAGATGAGGATGCTCCTTTCCTACAGATGTAGAACAGGTACCTCTAAGGGTCTTACTATCTGTTTCAAGTGAAGGTCAGAAAATCCTTCCTAGATTTTGTGACCTGCTTCAGAGGTCCCCTTCTTCCCTTGAAGGTGAGAGTAATCTTTCTGCTTCTGCTATTTTCTCAAATGTAACAGTGCCATAGTTTGGGTTAGTACATCCTGAAACTCATCACTTTCAATAGAACATTTGATGTTCACTTGATTTTTTTGTTTCATGTAATTCTCATATATCATGAAATACTCATTTAAAAAAATTATTCAAAAATGCACAAACCATTCTTAGCTTGTGGACTCTATAAAACCCAAAATTTAGACAACACACCATGGTTTGCTGACCCTTGTTTTAAAGCTACAAACTGATATATGCCAAGGCTAGTGAATTTTATCAACACACTGTTACACTCTGTCTAAAGTGGACTTTTGAGTTTTGGAAACATCAAATTTATTAAAATATTTGATTTATACTATATGTAACAGGCACTATGGCTAGACTATAAGTAAATGTGATCCTAGTCCCAAATGATTTATCAGTCTCTAATAGGAGACAGATACCTAAACAATTAAATATAATTCTAAACTGTAACAAAAGTAAGTATAAATTATATGTAGAAACTTAGATTCAAGAGTGATTAATGTTAACTGAGAAGAATGGAGGACTTGGGAGACACTTCAGAGTTAATGAGATTGAGCAGGACCTTGTAGGACTGGAGTATGAATGAATGATTTCTGCCCACTAGACTGATTTGTTTACAGCTGTAGTTTCTAATATTCCATAGTTAAGGCAGTATTTGGAGCTTTAATATTAATTTCAATTTATCTGCAATAATTGGATTGTTTTTCTTGGCGTGGATTTTATAGAATAAGCTATATTTTCCTGCCCAAATAGGATACAACACCAAAACCTTCCTGAAACCAGATCAAATGTTAACTCTCCTTGACAGAAATCAATCAGAACATCAAATTGGGTAATTGTTTATATTCTGAAAAACAGCATAAACTATAATGGAAAGAATACAAAAGCTGTAAACGAAATTGCAGAGGCAGTTTCTTCATTCAGTCATTTATTCATTCAAATACTTATTGTGATAAATGCCTAATAGGTGCCAGTGATGATTTTGGATGATGGAGATACAGTAGTGAATATAAAAATTTCTTGAGTATGTTCTAGGATAAGACCAATAATATTATCAAAATACTAAGAAAGAATAAAAGGTGCTCTGAGAATTAATAAATAATAACCACCATGGAAACGGGGTAGAGATGAGCTAGAAGCAGAACATCTTTGATAAGAGCCAGAGAAGCCTTTGTTGAGATGATATTTCATCTGAGACTTCAATGGATTTAACAACTCAGCTATGAGCAAACTTGGGGCCAGAGAATTCTGAGCCAAGATAATATTAGATTAAAGGGAAGGTGCTTGGTAGTATTTTCCACAAACAGGAAGAGGACCTGATTAGAGAAATACATTTACTGAAAGATGGTTATAAACTGAAGTGGAAGATAGTATTAATCTTTAATTGTATATTAAGTAGTTTTGATGTTATTCTCATTGCTTTGGGAAGCTGTTGAAGTGTTTCATGCAGTAAAGTGATACCTGATTTATAATTTTTAAAATCTGCCATTGTGTAGAAAATGAAATGTAGTGGAACAAAAGCAAAAGTCTCTTGCAGGTGACAATTACGTCCCATTACAGTGAAAATGCCTTCTACCAATTGTCTGCAGTAAGAATGGTAATAATTTTTATGCTTGTAAATCATTCTAAGTGTTTTCTTGAATTTTTGAATAGACAGAATTGGCCAACTTACAAAAAATAAATGTGCTTATTGGCAAATGGACCAATTTGTACATATGGGCCATTAACATAAGAAGATGGGCTTACATCTATCATAACTAAAACCTCACTGCAATGTTTATTGAAGTCTATTACCAAGATTCTGGTCAGTGTCTGATTTTTAAGATATTTGTTGTATATCTTCTTTCATAAGCAACTTTACTAAAGAGCGATATATTCCCACCCTTAAGAGAGTGGTCTGCTTTTTAAAAAAACCCATCTTAAAGAATTACATTTTTACAAATTTTGTGTAATCTATCTGAATGTTCTGCTTTTGTCCATGTTGCTGGCAAATGCCCTGATTCTTTTCTTCATGAATGAAACATTTAGCTGGCCAGCTGGTCCATTTCCAGTAGCATCTTTCGCTATGATGGGTGTCATTTCCATGCTCTCTCACCACAATTAAAGTTATTTCGACAGTCCTCTCTAGTCATGTTCAGGTTTTTTCATAAGCCCTGCTCTTACAATCTCTACTAGCTTTTAAGTGTGTTGTGTGGTCAGTAAATGCTTGAATCAATGATTCCAGAAGTTATCTAATAATAGCTAATATGTGTGGTATGCTTATTAAAAGTCTAACGACAACCTCTTGAGGGAATTACTCTTATTTTCCATCCTTACAGATGAGGAAACTGAGGCTCAGAAATGTAAATAACTTTCCCAAAGTCTCACAACTAGTGAACTGATGGAACAGATACCTGCCCCTGTCTACCTCTTTGGCCACACCTTCAGTTTTATTCCCTTTAGACTTGAGACTTCCTCAGAGCTGGGCCATGCGAAGTTCCCTGAACACACCTCTGCTTCACACTTCTGTGCCTTAGAACCAAGACACATTTTATGTGCATGCAACGTGTGCAGTTGCACAGATCTCACACCTATGAGAGCCTTGTGCTTGATTGAATGCTGTGCTATAGTGATTTGGAAGTTCTTAATAGTTTTATCTTTGAACACATGTTTTCATAATGAAGTTCAAAGGAACAAAGGGTCATGAGCAGGGAGGATAAATATGTATGCCCAACTTTGCTTGCAACTCTATTTGTCTACAGGGCAAATAGATACTTTCCTATATTAGCTAACCACATTGGCTAAAAATTATGATGTAGAAGAAAAGGGAAAGATAGAGCCCCATAATTCCTTTTTCTTTCAATCTTTTCTTTCTCTTCATTTAGCTGAATACAGTGTTGGTAGAATGTGTGTGTATCAAGAAGTAAAATAAAAACAGATGAGTTAGGTTTTTGCAACCTTTCCATTCTTCTGATAAGAGTACAGAATATATATGCACATATGATTTAAGAAATACAAATTTGTAATTCAGGGACCCCCTACTTGAGTTACATGCTCTTACATGTACATTTAAAACTGGTATTGCTATAAAGATGAGTGACATAACTCATCCTTATAATTAAAAAAAATTTTTTTTTGCTTAGAACAACATTAAATAACAAATAAACCCCCTGGCAAGTTGAGGGAAGGGCCCTGAAAGAAAAGAAAAGCTCTGTGCTTTATGCAATGTTCCTATATTGTGTTTGCCTTTCTATCTTTCCCACTAACTATAATGTGCTTATAGATAATGTGTTTCCCAGTCGTCAATTATTTATTCATTTAAAAATACAACTGAGTGTCTGCTCTGTGCCAGTCAGTAAGCTTTATTTATTTATTTTCATTCCTAGGAATAAGCAATGTGTGAAAAGAAACAGACGGTAAATAAATATTTTGCAGGCAACCAAATGGATGAAGTAAATAGGAGTTATAAATGTAGCTGAGTGAAATCTAAATCATTATCATGGCCTTGAGTGGAAAGAATACACTTAAAATACAGAAATATATTCATCCATAATGATTTTTATCAGTTTATCTGTACTTCTCAGTTCACTGTCAGAGACTTCAAAGAGGTTTCTGGATGAGTTACCTCAGAGTTACCCATGAGTCATCAAGTGGCAAACTTGGAAGAGTGATGGTAGAATCTTGGATGACAATGTCTGCTAGCAGAGAGGGAAGAACTTTCTGTCTTTCAACTCCACTGAGCTCAATATGGGCAAAGGGCTAATGAGAGCAAAACACCCAAAAAGTTATTACTGAGTAAGAAGGGGAGCAAAATTGTTATTAAAAAAGTCCTTAAAAAATCCCGGAGCAAAACCTCAGGCAGTGGAACACGGCTTGAAATGCTGTGATGGAGAACAACAGTATATGTAGTAAGCCATATGCATGATCAGAACAGGACATTTTGTTTTTGTTTTTCAGATCAAAGTGTCTAACAGTGGATGTAAAATAGATGTAATGTCTGTGTCCAACAGACATGATGTGGCTTTGAATTTAGGCACTGTAATTATAACCCAGAAGACCCATCATCACAGGAAGAAGAGAACAAGTTGCAGCAAAAGTTATAGTGGGGTAGCTGGTGAGTCTACAGTGATGCCGATGCCTGACTGGGGAATCTCTCGTGTGTATTGCTAAAATGTTTACCTGTATCCTGATGTCAAAGAAGGAGCTAACAAAGAGCTTTGAATAGGATAATTAAAGGATTGTCTTAGCAAAAGGACAGAATTATGAGGTACAGTTTTAGAACTGAAGGAATTGAGATGAGCCAAGTAGATATTTTAGGAGGAACATTTTAATCAGAGGGAACAGTAAGTACAGTTCAGAAACTGCAAAGTGGACCAAGTGGTTGAAATTGGGTGAGTTGCAGGGCACGGTGGCTCAAGCCTGTAATCACAGCACTTTGGGAGGCCGAGACCGGCAGATCACGAGGTCAGGAGATCGAGACCATCCTGGCTAACACGGCGAAACCCCGTCTCTACTAAAAATACAAAAAATGAGCCGGGCAAGGTGGCGGGTGCCTGTAGTCCCAGCTACTCGGGAGGCTGAGGCAGGAGAATGGCGTAAACCCGGGAAGCAGAGCTTACAGTGAGCTGAGGTCCGGCCACTGCACTCCAGCCTGGGCGATAGAGCGAGACTCCATCTCAAAAAAAAAAAAAAAAAAAAAACATGAAGGTAAATCCAGAGGAATCTGATCTGAGAGGGGCTCATAAACTGAGGGTGGAACTTTAATTTTTATTCTAATTGCAATGGGAAATCATTGAAGTGCTTTGAATGAATTAATGACATATCAGTTTTCTATTTAAGAAGGATAGATTTGGTTGCTTGGTATAGACTTAAAAGTAGAAGCAGAGAGTTTGGTGAGATGGTGGGACATAACCCAACAGAGATGTCATCTAGTCCATTGTACATGATTTGAATTGGAGATGAAACTATGGGCAAAAGGAGACCAATTAGAGAATTTTACAAGAAAAAAACACACACAGACATCCAACAGAAAGATAATGTATTTTGAATCTCTTAGATACAAGACTGGATTCAGTACTAAAATTATAATCTCCATCGTAATCCTACAGGGGAAGTTAAGTAGTCCCATATTACAGAACAGGAACATTGTGATGCAGGGAGGTTAAAGACTGTAACATGGTGGATTTGTTATTCTAAAACCTTTGTATCATGACACCTAATTACTGCCTCAACAATCAAAGAAAGTGGCAATTATGCTCCTCCAGCTGGGAATAAATTGACAAGCAAAAAGTATGAACACCTCAAAAGTTTTGGAAATTCTCATCCATTCTCATGCGAATATCGTTGGGAGTGAGGGGTATAAATCTATGCATGGGTACATGGAACAAAGATACTCCCGGATTTCCCTATAAATTTCCCCTGACTGAAGTTGGCACTTTTCAACTTCTTAATAGCTCTATGCTTTCAAGAATAGAGTAATTATGGGTTTAGACAACAAGCAAACAAATATAAAGGACATAGTATGGATTATGTGGCTCCAAATTAGGTCTTTTATCTCTTTATAGAACTCTTCCCATTTTATAATTGGATATTTATTGTACTACTTGCTTAAGTTCTTTAAGGACAGGGACTTTGCTTTAACTACAGTCACAATCCTAGTTTGTAGTATAGTATTTGATATATTTTCAGTACTAATGTGATATTCATTGAATGAAGTAACAGAAGACTATGACAAAATTCACTTGGGTTTCATGAGGTAGCCTGACTTTACCTTTCTTTGGTATTGTCCTTCCTTGTGAAAGAAATTCACATATAGATCCCTTCCCAATATTTTACTATGAAACTCAGACCAATGACAAGAAGAAAACTGAAAGTGTATTTTGAGGACTATGAAGGATAATCTTTCTAGAAACAAATGTAGTAAGCTCTTTATGCATATTCCTTTTTATTCTTTAAATAAATATTAAATTGGCACCATAAGCTTGAGTTCATTTCTATATTCCCCTTACATAAAAGAAGTGAAGCACCATGAGCTTGACCTCTTCATTTCTGTATCCTCTTACATGAAAGAGGGCTTGGTTCATAGCCTCACACAATATTCTTGGTAAATATTTGTTAAATGAATGAGTAAATCCTGTTAGGATTATGTATTGATTCAAAGCTCTGAAAAATACAAAAGCTGTAAAGTGATAATAGGTTTAAAAAATGCAGCTGCTATCATGGGACAAATGTTAGTTTTTATATTGTTCCTTGCCTTCTAATGACAATCGTAGCACTTAAATATTTAGGTACTTCTTTGGACCTGCCTGAACTTTGATATGTGAAATTCTCCTAGTTATAAGCAAAAGTTTGAATATAAGTTATTCAGAGAAAGAATATAGCTGCAATAGAACAGTGTGGACCTTGCAGAATTTTTTAGTAAAGTGAAAAAAAAAAAAAGCCTTTTCAAAGCCCAGCACTGGCTACTATGTATTTGACCCACTGTTTCAGCCTGCAATTTCAGATGTTGTGCAAGCTCTAATAGAATATAACACCACCAAAAGAATAGTGTTCATTTGCTGAACCTTGCCTCTTGCTGACAGCAAAAAAAAATTTTAGGCTGAGACTTCAGCTTCAAAAGACAAAACATGTGGGTTGCTTCTTAGCAGGAGTGAATCATACACATTTCAATGGAAAAATGGGAAGTCAGAGGTCACAATTGCTGTGGAATACATCTTAAGGAAGAATCAATATCAAAATGATCATTAAAGGTACCGTGGAGTTCACAGGGGCCAGAGCAATAACACTTCAGGATGCTGAAAAAGAGGTGAGAGAGGAAAAGTTTTCCTGTGTGCTGGGTAAATGTGCTTTTATTTTTACCTTTGAATATAAAGCACAGTATTCTAAAATGGCAAAAAGTTATTAATAAAAATTAAAAGGGTTATAAAGATACAAATGTTCTCTTATTAAGATGGTCTTAATAAGTACTCATTACATAATATTCTGTTCTGAAGAACACACTTTCATGATTGAAATGGATTTTATATGGAGTATTGGATGGTAAGTGGGAGGAATTGGATAGATCAGTTGAAACTCATGCTTGGGCAACTGGTTGATTGGTGCTACCATTCACTGAGTTAGTTAAGGAAAGGCAGGAAAATGAATTGATTCCTGTGAAAGATAAGAGGTTTTGGGGGCATGTTCTGGTTGGGGTATATTGTTTTGTTCATTACCCAATAACCAATGCCCAGCAATGACATGACATCTAGAAGTTTCTAAGTATCTATTTGTCAAATAAATGAATGAATGATGTAAACAGAGCTGTTAAAGGCATAGTTTGAGAGGCTTGGGCTGAAAATGTAGATTTGGGAATCGTTAGTACTTAGGTGATAATTCGTGGAAATTTAAAAAGAACACATATAGAGAGAGATTATAAGAGCCAATGATAAACTTTTGAATTTATCTATGTTGCAGGCAACACTATTTTTCTCTGTAGTCCCTAGAGTTGAACAGACACATTTCAAACCTCATTCAAGTTTAGGACTTTTTGAAAACGTTGGCATTGCGAGTAGGAGGATGTGCTTGGATACAAATGTTGCCATTAAGAATGGGAGAATGTGCTTGGAATCTTAGTCTTGTGCATTGAAGAAGGAGAAGAAAGAGGAAGAAGTAGAACCTTAAGGTAAATATTTTGAGTCGCTATTGATAATGTGTGATTATAGCTTTCACAGCTATCTCATTTAATTGCTATATCAACAAAGGAAGGCAGACATTAAGCTGGTACTCACCATCTAAGACTGTTCTAATTGGTCACACTTCTTTTCTGATTGGTATGTGCCTGTTCCTTGCTAATTGATAAATATTTTGAGTTTCCCCTGGGAGGCAGGCATGGTTGACCACATTTAACAAATGAGGGAAATGAGGCACAGAGACTGAAAGTCCAAAGTTATAACATTTGTAATTATTTTAGCTTAGATATGAAACTACTGGGCATGTATGTCATCAAGCCAAAAGCAGCCCTTAACTTCTCTCTCTGAGCATTCAATTATTTCTCCCTTCACCAATGGCAGAGAATAAACTTCTTAATGGAGGGCCAAGAACCCTGTATAAGTAGACAGTGGTCTCTGTCAAGTTCACCTCGTAGGCGAGTCTCTTCTTAGTGGGCCAGTGCTTGTTCCTAGTTAGAGCTCTCCACAACATATCATAGGCATTGTTTAGTTCTAGGGCGTCATCTTGTATCCCATCTGGTGCACCCTCTTATGTCAGCCTTTAAGTTACTGAATCTAAAAAACATGATTAAAACTGGCTTCCTTGTAGTTGCCCTCCAATAGGTATCAAATACATTTTAAACACAGAACTTTCTCCCAAATTTATTTTATGTAACCAATATCTACAAAGCTGACTTTTGTTGTCTATCCCCTTTGAAGTCTAGAATTAATACGTTTTAAACGTGTAGATAACCATGAAAGTAGTGTGTCAGCAAAACGCTGAATAGCATAGTTAAATGGGATCTGGAATTGTTCTGATGGGGAATGTTCAGAGACAGAGATGACAGCTACTTAAAGGGACTCATTTAGGTAATTTAAATTGCTTGCATATTGTGTATAAAACATTCTATCTTCTTTAATAATGAGCAACAAGTTGAAAGCCTAATGGAGCAGGCAAGACTAAAGTCCCATTTCTGATGAATGCTTTGATAAATTGGCCCTAAAATTTACATTTTATGTTTTGTATTCTTAAAAGTAGATAAGCAGACATTTTTTTGGAATTAGTTTTAACAAAACCATTTTGATTAAAATTTTCTTTGTTGAAACTTATCTCAATTTGTAATTAAAGATTTTTTAATAGTTAAAATCAAATAACAGAACACTAGATTTAGAGTCATTTTTCTTTGCAAGAGCTCATAGAGATATCCTTTTAAAAATATTTCAGCTGAAAAATCAGCTATAATGGCAATAACAGTGTCACAAACACAATTTTAATTAACATTGAGATTAGAATCTAACAAAATATATGCCCATGAGTTTATTTGCAGGTGTATTACTGCAAGTTTATCAATATTTTGGTAGTTTTCATTATTTCACAGACATTTAGAATCTACTCATTAGAGTCTGATGAGCACAGGGACTATTTGGAGAAAGCGTGAGTTATATCCTGAAAATATCTCTAACATCAGTTCCAGTTGTGGCCTATAAACAGTATCAACCTATCTCCCTCGCCTTCCACATCTGATTATTCTGAGGACCAATATATTTTACTAAGTAAATGATTTTATATTTTCTTTCTCCTCTTGAACGTCATCAGTTTAATCCAAGGTCTTATCTTGTGTTCTCACTGTGCTATCAGAATTACTTCTTTTGCAAATATATTTTGTTTGTTTCTGACACTCAGCATTCCATTTCCCATTTTTTGGCCTTTTTAACAAGGGCAACAGATTCCCCTAGCTACAATGCTTTTTTTCCAGTGGATACTTAACCAGTCCTGACCAATCAAAGTCCTCCTGCTCCCCACTCCCATCGCTCAGCGCAGCAATTTGTTCAGGGATGGGACTGTCACTGAAATTGGTGCGATCAGACTGAACCGTGGGTTGTGCAGTATAGTTACAGAGAATAGGCGCTCTCATCCTGCACAGAGTAGAACTTAGGAGGATATGGCCCTGGAGCAGCTGGTAGCTGTCTATCCACTTGAAAGAGCTACGGAAAATGGACACTTTCGTTTTGGATTAGAACTTGAAGAATAGAGCTAGAGGTCTCTGGCAGTTTTCTTGCCACCAGGTGGAGCCTGAACTAAAACCATCATGAAGGATAGCAGAGATGTCAGAATGAGTCCTGGGAACCCAGTGTGAACTCATTAACTGTTTCATGAAGTTACCCTCATGAAACAATTTTACTTGAGATTTCTGTAGCTTGTGACCAATGGATGCTAACTTATCCATCTTTAGTCAAAAGTGCAGACTCCATATCACAATGTTCAAGTCGCTTCACAATGAGCATGTGACTACTGTCTTCAGTGTCATCAGTCACTCTGTTCCACAGTCATAAGGGTTCACTGCCAGACAGGCTGAACATCTCACCATTTGCCCATCCTTTCATATTTTGCCTTTGTGTATGTGGTGAATTCCCACTCATTTTTTGACCAGCTCAAATATACCTTTTCCAATAATATTTTCTCTAACTCTCCAAGGAGGAATGATCTGATCTTTTGATTCTCTAAGGATTTTGCTCATATTTTGGTTACTCTATATAGTAAGAAAAATTGTTTCTTTATTACTCACTCTCACAACTTTTCTGATACCAAATATGGGTAGGGATTCCCACACCAACCAATTCTCAGCTGACACCAGCAGTGGCCTGCAATTTAACTCACTTCTTACACTAACTACACCTGGAGTTATTAGCACAGACCCCACATAAAACTACCCTCATTTCTCTCACCAGTCACAAGTCCGGAGTCTCCCATACTGACAAGCTATTAAACAGGGGTTCTCACAATCCTCTCTTTGGGTTTGATAATTTGCTAGAATGGTTCACAGAACTCAGGAAAACAGTGACTTAATGAAACTGCCATAAAAAAACCCTTAAACAATAGGGTTAAGAGAGCTCCCCAGATGTTGAACACACAGAGGTACTGTGAGGGTGGCATGCCCAGAGACGGTATGGAAGCCCCATGCACTCGCCCTACCACATCTTACCCTATGCATTTCTGTCATTTGCCTGTGTCCTTTATAACAAAATAGCATATGCATTGTTTTGTACTGTATTTATGAACTGGAAACTGTGTGTGATTAAAGACACTGGAAGTTACAGCAATGCTATCAGAGTACAAGAAGAAAAGTCACTGCGTCTCTAATAATCTGTTGACAGCTTTAGACCTGAGAACATTTTGTGAATTAGGTTAAATGGCCTAACATTTTGAAGAAACTGGAGGATTAACTTTTAAGCTCATTAGATCTGCAAATGGCTAAGAAATAATGCCTAGCTACTAAAAATAGATCAATTTCTTTTTCCCAAAGACTTCAAATGGCATGTTTATTAAGTCTGCACTTAGAATTTTTTTCCTTCAGTATTCATTTATGTTTATCTGGTTTTTGCCTTCTTTAAAACATTTCTGAAATTGCCCGAACACAATGCAGAAATGTTGGCAAATGCACTCTCTCACACCTGTAATTTCCTACCTTTGAAATAAATAGTAAAATGGTGTTCATGTTTGATTTAGATACCTCTGGCTGGGGCTCAGAGTATGGCTATTCTCTCCAAATTGTTTCAATTTTTCATAACTAGGAATTTGGAGAATAGACCTAAATTTAGGTAATAAGTTGTACTGTTAATTAGGAATGGTAGTAGACTATGTGAATGATGACTTACAAAGGTCACAAGTGAAAATTAAGGGGCATGTGAAATAAACTTAAATTGAAGTTTCACAGGGAAATAGATACTGTACATACCACACATTTCTACTTATACTTACAGTTCTACCCATTTAAATAGTTTTAAATCAATGCCTTCTTTAAAAAAAAAATAATTGAAAACAGTGCTTATCTAACAAGGTTGCTGGCACAGTACTTTCTAAAGCAAGAACTATTGATTTGTATTATGTATTTAAGTAGTAGGAAAACCTTTAAACTGCAGATTGAGACTGTTTTAACCCAGAATTCTTTTCTCCTGAATTGTACTATCTAGAATAAATTTTAGCTATATTCTCTACATGTTATGTGAAACAATACTCCACTGGACTATTTCTTTCTTTGGGAGTAGGGGATAGCAAAGGATGTTTAGGCTTGCTTTTTTGGAATCAGCCATATGGGTACAAATACATAAATTAAAGTCAGGTGTGGTTGGCTGTGGTGACTGATGCCAGTAATCCCAGTGCTTTGGGAGGCTGAGGCAGAAGGATTGCTAGAGGCCAGAAGTTTGAGGTACGCCTAGGTAACAAAACTAGACCCTCTGTCTTTACAAAAAAGAAAAAAAAAAAATAGCTGGTGGCTATGGTATGTGTGTGTAGTCCCAGCTACATGGGAGCTAGAGGCTGCAGTGAGTTATTAATATGATTGTGCTACTGTGCTCCAGCTTGGGTGGCAGAGGAAGACTCTGTCTCTAAAATTTATAATAATTTTTTAAAAGTCAGGAACATAATAAGCAGGTTGTTGTGACATCCCTTTTTCCCTTTGGCACAGTCTTCCCACGGACACCCTTTCCTGCTGCTTCCGTCAAAATCTTGGAGTGTGGGAGTCAGGAGTCACTTCTTGGCAGCTTCTCCCTGGGCTGCCAAATCTGCCTCTTTCTGATCAGCCGGAAATGTGGCTTGCTCCTTCTGGAAAGCTGCCAGTATTAATGAAATCGTGTTTGACTTTTATGGTTTTGTTGCTTTACTTGAGACTCAAGACAAATTTGAGATAGTGATCTCCTCTCTTTTTTCCCCTACACATTTCCCATGCTACACCCATGCCTGTATAATCCAGTTTAGTTTGAAGAGAGAGCATATACCTTTATAACAAAATAGCATATGCATTGATTTTCCAACAAAAAGGAAAATAAAGGACACAGGCAAATGATGTATACATCTTTATTTTCTTGTTAAATGGATAGGATTTCTAGTTAAGTAGATAAGTAAATGATTGCATAAATGTATGAATGAAATAAAGGTTACACAACAATGAAAGTTATGTCAGTAAAAGAACTGCAGTACTGATAAATGGATCTCCCAAATTGCTCTTTTGGTAAGGGAAAAATTTAACCCTAACTGACTGCAGATGTCTCCCTGGAACTCAGCCTTTGACATAGATCCTGAATGAACCATATAATGAGCTTTAAATAGTCTGCTTAAATTGATTAAGATGGTAAGTGTTTGCTGGCTTTTCCGAGAAGATTATAAATTATTTTTAGAAAAACACAGAAATCAGGTTGAGAAAGAGAGAGATGCTTCAGTTGGGCAAAGCTCTTTGGAGAAGTACATTAGAAAAATATATGTGATGAGGCCCATCTTCCCTGTGTGACTACTACAGTGGTTATATCTGGATAGCATAATTTCACATAGGTTTATTTTCTTTCTTTTTGTTTTCATATTTTATTAGATTTCTATGTTTTGCCTTTGCAATCAATGAAAAATAAAATTGAAATAAATATCTGCTGTTTGGTAAATAGTTATGAACAAAGATCTCATGGTTAAGAAATCCTGTTCTATATTTAGAATATTCTCGTAGTAGTTTCAACTACAGAAATGACAGGGTTAAGAAGAAAAAAATTTGGAGTATTTGACTTGAATAAGTAACATTTACTTTTGATATAAATTTAGTACAAATTACTAAAGTAAATTATTATTTCCCATTTAGTTATGACTCTAGGAGATAAAGGTTTAGGGCAGAGTTTCCCAAATTATGTTCAATAGATTATTAATATTCTGAAAGTTTGCTAGTAGGCATTCCTTAAAACCAGGATTCTATAATCAAACGAGTTTTAGAAACTGGAACTTAATTGAACTTAAACAAAACCAAACAGGCTTATTTTACAGTTAGTTTCTCAGAACCATTTCATGTAATAATATGCCTTATGATTCTCCAGGAGGAGATATGATGTGTACTGTTCCCTAAAGCTCTTAAGAACTTGTCTTACCCAGAATTTTCATTAACACATGGCATAATACAAGTTGTGGAAAAAAATATAGTGGAAGTTTTCTGCTGCTGCGTTCAAGTAGGACCTAATCCTATGCAATGGTTGCTTGTTTCCAATTTTGCTTTCACATGGTTTTGGTTCACTTTTTACCATTTCTTCACCTACTCAAGCATAAAATTATTTTTCCTGTTTTCCATTTATATCTGGGAGGTAGAAACAAGGTACTTTTTAACTTTTTTACAGATAGGATATGTTGTTATGAATTGTACTTTCTCATAATAAGACACACTCAGATAATTTGTTTTTTTGTTTTTTTCTGAGATGGAGTTTCGCTCTTGTTGCCCAGGCTGGAGTGCAATGGTGCAATCTCGGCTTACTCCAACCTCTGCCTCCCAGGTTCAAGCAATCCTCCTACCTTAGCGTCCTATGTAGCTGGGATTACAGGCATGCACCACCACACCCGGCTAATTTTTTTTGTATTTTCCATAGACACGGGGTTTCTCCATGTTGGTCAGTCTGGTCTCAAACTTCTGACCTCAGGTGATCTGCTCACCTTGGCCTCCCCAAGTACTGGGATTACAGGCGTAAGCCACTGCACCTGGCCCACTTATTATCATATGATAAGCATAAAGAAGACTGTAATGGATACCTGTGTAAGCACCGTATCTTAGAAACAAAACATTACAGTCGAGGTGAATTCTCTAGTCCTCTCCTGATTCTCATCCATTAACTCCAAAAGTTGGCATCTGTTGAATTTGAATACTTTAAATACATATCTTTATATTTCTAAGATATGAATGAATGGTATGGGTGGCATTTTGTATTGTTTAAGGCTTACAATGAATTAAACCTTAATTATAATGACTTATAAATGTCTCATTATTTATTATCAATATTTCATTGGTTCCTGAGAAACATGTCTTTTCCAATGTTTGAATGTTCTTCTATACATGTTTATGATATATGAATATATGCTTTTATCCTATTCATTGTTTCCACAGACCTATCAACTACTGAGAGGAATGTTTTAAAATCCATGTTCACGTGCAGAAACTTTCTTCATTTTGATTTAGTGTTGTCAGCCTCTTCTTGTACTGCTCTAACTTTTTTGTCATTTAAAATCTATATTAAGTGTAAACTATTTAGAATTATGTAATCCGTATGATTTAAAATTTTAAATTAGCTGTGTTTCAATTTATCTTCAGTAATTTTTTTCAAGTCTATTATGTTTGATAGTAGACTATAGCTATATCTGATTGTTACAAATCTTAATTTTTAATATTTCTGATTCTTTGTTTAAAACATCTTACAGAGTGTAGTGAAAATATTTTTAATCCAATGTGAAAATACCTATTTTTAACTGATAAATTTACTTAATATTTACTGTGTTTATCAAGATACTTGCATTTAGTACTACTAAACCTAGCTTTCAATATATATGCCTTTTCTTCTTCCTTTTTAATATTAGAGTACCTTATTTGAAATGCTTGAGATATTTATATATGTGTTGTTATACTGGTTTGTAACTTATACCTTGATTTTTAATCAATAGCCATAAACATTTAACATGCATATTTAACTGTCTAATGTAAATAAATATTTCTAAGCTGCTTCTGAGCAATTTAGTTTTTTTTTTTTTTTTACCCCCAACAACTTTTTCAGTTTACATATTACTGTTTCCCAGTCTTTTCGTTGTACCAGAACAATTTTGGTTTTAGCCCCCAAATTATTATTACCATTGCATTATACAGTTATCACTTGTTTAGATTCATCCACATATTTATGATTTTCTTAGGTCATCAATCTAGGTTGTCTTCTGGATTTTATTATTTCTGTTGACAGGCTACTTAAATTTATTTGTTTCTGTGATGGGTCTAGAGATTGAGAGAGAAAAAACTAATTATTGGGTTTCTAAGTCATCTTACACTCAGGAAACTTCAGCTTAGTGCTCAAGCCTCCTTCTATCACAGACAAATCACTGCCATGCCATCCTCTGAAACTCTAAGAATTTAAAAGTGATTTAACCCCAAAAGTAGTGGATAATTTTGTTACTAGCTCTTCCCACCTTTACCTCCACCTCTTACCTCCCATTCACGACTCCCCCATTCCTTCATTGATAATGTCAGACACAAAAGAAGTTCCTCTTCAAAGGTTTTGCTTGTTCAGCACCCTTGTTCTTTGTCCCCTACTTCTAAGGCCAAACAAACTTCTTTATCCTTTGTGCCTGTCTTAGTTTCAGTAAACAACCTTCCCTCTGGTTCTTATCTACAGAGATGACATCTGCTACCCACTGTATAAATTACTCCTACTGTTGCAACAGCTCTTCCCACCAAAAATGCCCTTCCTGCCAGTGTAACCACCTTCCTGCACCTTTCAAGTTAGCCAATGGAGTTCAGCTTAGATTGTGCAGTTCAACTCCAGCCAGTGGAGGCAGGACAGAGGGACAAGCTGCATTAGGGATAAAAATCCCTTCCCTCCTTTGTTCAGTGTGCTCTCATCATGACCAGACTTGTGAGCAGCACTCTTCTGAAGCAGTAAATTTTGCCTTGCTAAGAAATCCTTTAGCTGCTCGTTCTCTTCGTGACTCCAAGCTTTACTTCCAACAATTCTAGGGGTTCGTCTGGTCACCTCTTGGGAGAAGACACATCACATTGCCTCACTGCTTTGGCCTCAGGGGCTGGAGATCAAGACCTACCCATTGTGAGGAATAAATCTGGGCTCTCAGCAATGCAGTGAGAAAAAGGTTTGCCTATCAACACTGTGGCAACCAGGTAATTCTGTGCACAGACCAAGGTAAGAAACTTTGCAGGAGCAAAAAAAGCATCTCCTTGGTGGTTGGGGTATCTTGGAGGTTGAAAGTGCGTGAATGGTAACAAGCACTACTGCTGTGCAAAGTGAATGAGTACAATCTGCAGTTCCATGGTCACCTCGTACGGCTTAGTGTAGCCCTTCAGGGGTCCTGTCAGGGGTTTATACTGGGCTGCTAATGCTAAGGGGAACCTGAAATATTCCCTCTGGGGAAGTGACCAGAGAGGATGAAGCAAAAGAAGAATGCAAGGAACCTGCAGCAGGTGGGGTTAAATCTCTAGAGAAGGGAAGGCAACAAATCTCTTGTATGAGGGATTGACCTTAACCAGTACCCAAGATTGGAAATACCCCAAGTAAGGCAGGGAGTAAAAAGGATAGAGCTAACAACAATCATATTCCCCTTGATAGTCCCCTAGGTCTCATGTTAAAATATTGGAGAGGGGGGTGCGCCCAAGATGGCCGAAAAGAAATAGCTCCAGCCTCCAGCTCCCAGCGTGAGCGACACAGAAGACGGGTGATTTCTGCATTTTCAACTGAGGTACTGGGTTCATCTCACTGGGGCATGTCGGACAGTTGGTGCTGGTCAGAGGGTGCAGCCTGACCAGTGAGAGCTGAAGCAAGGCGAGGCATCGCCTCACCTGGGAAGCACAAGGGGGAAGGGAATCCCTTTTCCTAGCCAGGGGAACTGAGACACACAACACCTGGAAAATCAGGTAACTCCCACCCTAATACTGTGCTTTACCAAGGGTCTTAGCAAATGGCACACCAGGAGATTATATCCCACACTCGGCCAGGAGGGTTCCCATGCCCATGGAGCCTCCCTCATTGCTAGCACAGCAGTCTGCAATCTAACTGCAAGGCAGCAGCTAGGCTGGGGGAGGGGCGCCCACCATTGCTGAGGCTTAAGTAGGTAAACAAAGCTGCTGGGAAGCTCAAATTGGGTGGAGCCCACCACAGCTCAAGGAGGCCTGCCTGCCTCTATAGACTCCAACGCTGGGGACAGGGCATAGCTAAACAAAAAGGAGCAGAAACCTCAGCAGAGGTAAATGTCCCTGTCTGACAGCTCTGAAGAGAGCAGTGGATCTCCCAACATGGAGGTTGAGATCTGAGAATGGACAGACTGCCTGCTCAAGTGGGTCCCTGACCCCTGAGTAGCCTAACTGGGAGACATCCCCCACTAGGTGCAGACGGACACCTCACACAGCTGGGTACACCCCTGAGACGAAGCTTCCAGAGCAAGAATCAGACAGCAATACTCGCTGTTCAGCAATATTCTATCTTCTGCAGCCTCCACTGCTGATACCCAGGCAAACAGGGTCTGGAGTGGACCTCAAGCAAACTCCAACAGACCTACAGCTGAGGGTCCTGAGTGTTAGAAGGAAAACTAACAAACAGAAAGGACACCCACACCAAAACCCCATCAGTATGTTACCATCATCAAAGACCAAAGGCAGATAAAACCACAAAGATGGGGAAAAAGCAGGGCAGAAAAGCTGGAAATTCAAAATATCAGAGCGCATCTCCCCCTCCAAAGGAACGCAGTTCATTGCCAGCAACGGAACAAAACTGGACAGAGAATGACTTTGATGAGTTGAGAGAAGAAGGCTTCAGTCCATCAAAGTTCTCAGAGCTAAAGGAGGAACTATGTACCCAGCGCAAAGAAACTAAAAACCTTGAAAAAAGAATGGATGAATGGATAACTAGAATAATCAATGCAGAGAATATCTTAAAAGAACTGATAGGGATGAAAACCATAACACAAGAACTATGTGACAAATACACGAACTTTAGTAACTGCCTAGATCAACTGGAAGAAAGAGTATCAATGATTGAATATCAAATGAATGAAATGAGGTGAGAAGAGAAGTGTAGAGAAAAAAGAGTAAAAAGACATGAACAAAGCCTCCAAGAAATATGGGATTATGTGAAAAGACCAAATCTACATCTGATTGGTGTGCCTGAAAGTGATGGGGAAAGTGGAACCAAATTGGAAAACACTCTTCAGGATATCATCCAGGAGAACTTCCCCAACCTAGTAAGGCAGGCCAACATTAAAATTCGGAAATACAGACAACACCACAAAGATACTCCTCGAGAAGAGCAACTCCAAGACACATAATTATCAGATTCACCAAAGTTGAAATGAAGGAAAAACTGTTAAGGGCAGCCAGAGAGAGAGGCCGGGTTTCCCACAAAGGGAAGCCCATCAGACTGACAGCAGATCTCTCGGCAGAAACTCTCCAAGCCAGAAGAGAGTGGGGGCCAATATTCAACATACTTAAAGAAAAGAATTTTCGACCCAGAATGTCATATCCAGCCAAACTAAGTTTCATAAGTGAAGGAGAAATAAAATCCTTTACAGACAAGCAAATGCTTAGCAATTTTGTCACCACCAGGCCTGCCCTACAAGAGATCCTGAAGGAAGCACTAAACATGGAAAGGAACAACAGGTACCAGCCATTACAAAAACATGCCAAAATGTAAAGACCACTGATGCTAGGAAGAAACTGCATCAACGAACGTGCAAAATAAACAGCTAATATCATAATGATAGGATCAATTTCACACATAACAATATTAACCTTAAATGTAAATGGACTAAATGCTCCAATTAAAAGAAACAGACTGGCAAATTGGATAAAGAGTCAAGACCCATAAGTTTGCTGTATTCAGGAGAACGATCTCACAGGCAGAGACACACATAGACTCAAAATAAAGGGATGGAGGAAGATCTACCAAGCAAATAGAAAACACAAAAAAAGCAGGGGTTGCAATCCTAGTCTCTGATGAAACAGACTTTCAACCATCAAAGATCAAAAGAGACAAAGAGGGCCATTACATAATGGTAAAGGAATCAATTCATCAGAAAGAGCTAACTACCCTATATATATATGCACCCAATACAGGAGCCCCCAGATTCATAAAGCATGTCCTTAGAGACTTACAAAGAGACTTAGACTCCCATATGATAATAATGGGAGACTTCAACACCCCACTGTCAACATTAGACAGATCAACAAGACAGAAACTTAACAAGGATATCCAGGACTTGAACTCAACTCTGCACCAAGCAGACCTAATAGACATCTACAGAACTCTCCACCCCAAATCAACAGAATATACATTCTTCTCAGCACCACATTGCACTTATTCCAAAATTGACCACATATTTGGAAGTAAAGCACTCCTCAGCAAATGTAAAAGAAAAGAAATTATAACAAACTGTCTCTCAGACAACAGTGCAATCAAACTGGAATTCAGGACTAAGAAACTCAATCAAAACTGCTCAATTACATGGAAACTGAACAACCTGCTCCTGAATGACTACTGGGTACATAACGAAATGAAGGCAGAAATAAAGATGTTCTTTGAAACCAATGAGAACAAAGACACAATATACCAGAATCTCTGGGACATATTTAAAGCAGTGTGTAGAGGAAAATTTATAGCACTAAATGTCCACAAGAGAAAGCAGGAAAGATCTAAAATTGACACCCTAACATCACAAAAGAACTAGAGAAGCAAGAGCAAATACATTCAAAAGCTAGCAGAAGGCAAAAAGTAACTAAGATCAGAGCAGAACTGAAAGAGAGAGACACAAAAAAACCCTTCAAAAAAATCAATGAATCCAGGAGCTGGTTTTTTGAAAAGATCAACAAAATTGATAAATCGCTAACAAGACCAATAAAGAACAAAAGAGAGAAGAATCAAATAGATGCAATAAAAAATGATAAAGGGGATATCACCACTGACCCTCCAGAAATACAAACTACCATCAGAGAATGAACACCTCTACACAAACTAGAAAACCTAGAAGAAATGGATAATCTCCTGGACACATACACTCTCCCAAGACTAAACCAGGAAGAAGTTGAATCCCTGAATAGACCAATAGTAGGCTCTGAAATTGAGGCAATAATTAATAGCCTACCAACCAAAAAAAGCCCAGGACCAGATGGATTCACAGCTGAATTCTACCAGAGGTACAAGGAGGAGCTGGTACCATTCCTTCTGAAACTATTCTAATCAAGAGAAAAAGAGGGAATCCTCCCTAACTCATTTTATGAGGCCAACATTATCCTGATACCAAAGCCTGGCGGAGACAGAACAAACAAAGAGAATTTTAGACCAATATCCCTGATGAACATTGATGCAAAAATCCTCAATAAAATACTGGCAAACCGAATCCAGCAGCACATCAAAAAACTTATCCACCATGATCAAGTGGGCTTCATCCCTGGGAGGTAAGACTGGTTGAACATACACAATTCAATAAACATAATCCAGCATATAAACAGAACCAAAGACAAAAACCACATGATTATCTCAATAGATGCAAAAAGGCCTTTGACAAAATTCAACAGCCCTTCATGCTAAAAACTCTCAATAAATTCAGTATTGATGGAATGTATCTCAAAATAATAAAAGATATTTATGACAAACCCACAGCCAATATCATACTGAATGGGCAAAAACTGGAAAAGTTCCCTTTGAAAACTGGCACAAGACAGGAATGCTCTCTCTCACCACTCCTATTCAACATAGTGTTGGAAGTTCTGGCTAGGGCAATCAGGCAAGAGAAAGAAATCAAGGGTATGCAGTTAGGCAAAGAAGAAGTCAAATTGTCCCTGTTTGCAGATGACATGATTGTATATTTAGAAAATCCCATTGTCTCAGCCCAAAATCTCCTTAAGCTGATAAGCAACTTCAGCAAAGTCTCAGGATACAAAATCAATGTGCAAAAATCACAAGCATTCTTATACACCAGTAACAAACAGAGAGCCAAATCATGAATGAAATCCCATTCACAATAGCTTCAAAGAGAATAAAATATCTAGGAATCCAACTGACAAGAGATGTGAAGGACCTCTTCAAGGAGAACTACAAACCACTGCTCAGTGAAATCAAAGAGGACACAAACAAATGGAAGAACATACCATGCTCATGGATAGGAAGAATCAATATGGTGAAAATGGCCATACTGCCCAAGGTTATTTATAGATTCAATGCCATCCCCATCAACCTACCAATGAGTTTCTTCACAGAATTGGAAAAAACTGCTTTAAAGTTCATATGGAACCAAAAAAGACCCCACATTGCCAAGACAATCCTAAGTCAAAAGGACAAAGCTGGAGGCATCACACTACCTGACTTCAAACTATACTACAAGGCTACAGTAACCAAAACAGCATGGTACTGGTACCAAAACAGAGATATAGACCAATGGAACAGAACAGAGTCCTCAGAAATAATACCACAAATCTACAACCATCTGATCTTTGACAAACCTGAGAGAAACAAGAAATGGGGAAAGGATTCCCTATTTAATAAATGGTGCTGGGAAAATTGGCTAGCCATAAGTAGAAAGCTGAAACTGGATCCTTTCCTTCCTCCTTATATGAAGATTAATTCAAGATGGATTAGATGTTAGACCTAATACCATAAAAACCCTAGAAGAAAACCTAGGTAGTACCATTCAGGACATAGGCATGGGCAAGGACTTCATGTCTAAAACACCAAAAGCAATGGCAACAAAAGCCAAAATTGACAAATGGGATCTAATTAAACTAAAGAGCTTCTGCACAGCAAAAGAAACTACCATCAGAGTGAACAGGCAACCTACAGAATGGGAGAAAATTTTTGCAATCTACTGATCTGACAAAGGGCTAATATCCAGAACCTACAAAGAACTCAAACAAATTTACAAGAAAAAAACAACCCCATCAAAAAGTGGTCAAAGGATATGAACAGACATTTCTCAAAAGACATTCATACAGCCAACAGACACATGAAAAAATGCTCATAATCACTCACCATCAGAGAACTGCAAATCAAATCTACAATGAGATACCATCTCACACCAGTTAGAATGGCAATCATTAAAAAATCAGGAAACAACAGGTGCTGGAGAGGATGTGGAGAAATAGGAACACTTTTACACTGTTGGTGGGACTGTAAACTAGTTCAACCATTGTAGAAAACAGTGTGGCAATTCCTCAAGGATCTGGAACTAGAAATACCATTTGACCCAGCCATCCCATTGCTGAGTATATACCCAAAGGATTATAAGTCATGCTGCTATAAAGACACATGCGCACATATGTTTATTGCAGCACTATTCACAATAGCAAAGACTTGGAATCAACCCAACTGTCCATCAGTGACAGACTGGATTAAGAAAATGTGGCACATATACACCATGGAATACTATGCAGCCATAAAAAAGGATGAGTTCATGTCCCTTTTACGGACATGGATGCAGCTGGAAACCATCATTCTCAGTAAACAATCGCAAGGACAGAAAACCAAACACTGCATGTTCTCACTCATAGGTGGGAATTGAACATATGAGATCACTTGGACACAGGAAGGGGAATATCACACGCCAGGTCCTATTGTGTGGAGGGGGTCGGGGGGAGGGATAGCATTAGGAGATATGATAAGTTAATGGGTGCAGCACACCAAGATGGCACATGTATATATATGTAACAAACCTGCATGTTGTGCACACGTACCCTAGAACTTAAAGTAGTAAACATAAGAAAAAGCAACAAATGATAAAGTATTGCTCTTTTATTGGGACTCAGGGTCCCATCCTGAAACCCTCAATTTTCTGGCCGAAGTTTAGGTCAAATGAGGATGTAATGTGTCAGCTTTTAGTTCAATATTTAAATGATAAAATTCGGTTTATCAAGAAGAACTGGACAATGTGCTTTGTTGGCAACAGGGACTTGTCCTCCTTTTTCCCTTAAAAACAAGGAAAAATTTCAATTTAACACCTCAAAAGGGAAAGTGAGACAATCTAGTCCCCATACCTAAAGACCCTAATGCATGGGATCCCATAGACCACATCCCTCTGCTCAGTACCCCACAACTCTTCCCCCCAGGAAGATGCTGCTGCCATAAATCCCATTCCAGATCCTTCCACTGCTCATTGTCCCTCCTCCTTACAACCCCGACTCTTGGGAATTATCTCATGAGCCTGTCCTTTACCCCTCCTGAAGAGAACTCTAATGTGAGACAGAGCAATATAAAAAGGATATTCAAAACTTCCCTTGCCCAGGCCACCCAAGAATCAACTTCAACTTTCTTCCCCTTAAGAGAGGAGGAGCCACTGGCTTCATAAATGCGCCCCTCACCAGTTCAGAAGTTTGAAGTTTAAAAAAACTAAAACCACTGTTAGATGACCCCTAGTTAGATGACCCTTATGGAGTGGCAAAATCAAATTGATCAATTTTTAGGACCTCAGCTATACACTTGGGTCGAATTAATGTCCATCCTAGGCATCCTCTTTTTGGGGGAGGAAAGAAGTATGATCAGTAGGGCTGCTATGGTAGTCTGGGAATGTGAACATCTTCCTGGTCAAAATGTTCCTACCACGGACCAAAAGTTCTCCGCCCAAGACCCCCAGTGGGACAATAACAATGTGGTCCACTGGGAAAATATGCAAGATTTAAGGGAAATAATAAGAATTCGGGAATCAGAATGTCTTCTATTGTTTACAAAATGTGTATTAGGGGACAAAGGTGACTTGAGTTCTATAACAACTTCCATCTACTTTCTGCCTGTCCTTTAGGATCTCCGGTTCTCAACTGGCTACAGTGACGTTCCCTAGTCTTTCTCAACAACTCGTGTGTGAACCGGAGAATCCACATATTATCTGAAATATCTAAGTGCTATCATTATCACTACAACTACCCTTAGGCTCAAGGTGACACTACCTCATAGAGAAGACTCTCTTCCTTGAGAAAAGAGAAGACACTGGAAAGGAGCCTCAACAGACTGGCAAATTTCATGCCATGACTGGGAACAGTCTGCTTCCTGCTGCTGGCACAAACCTAGTACTCTCTCTCCCTTCATGGAAGTAGTAGTTCTGGTCCAGTTTACTGCATACGCGTCACACCATCCTAACAAGGCCTTTCCTGAGCATCACCCATCCCTGGCTAGCCACTGTCTCTTACAGTCTTGTCTTCTCCCCTCACTGGCACACACAGAAAATACCAACTTTATCTACCTGTCTGGGGCTTTCTCCTGTTTGGGGGTTTCCTGTTATGTTGCTTCCCTTTGGCTTCAGTCTTTGTCTAAACTGAGCACGTGTTCTCGTCCCATTCCCTGGACCAGATTTTCTTTTTCATTAATTGGTAGGTTTCTTCTCTTCCTCCAGGGCATCAGGTGTTTTTACCTATCCGTTCACTTTTCCAATCTCCATCTGCTCACTTTGAAATAAATCGCTCGCTGTTTCTTATTTATTGAATTATTTGGGTGAGGGGTGAGAAAGAGAAAAATTCAATAATTTCTATAATCAAATTTTGTTTTCCATTATGTTTGCCAATGGATTGTTATCTGAGTCTTTTTACTCCTGTAAATAAATAGCATCATCCTGTGAGTGAAAGACATCTTTCATACTAAGCTGCGTGAAATAATATTGACAAATGACCTGTCCCCTGAGTAGGGCAAATGCATGAGAGCTTTATTATGGACACCAAGAAAGAGGAATGGAATATAGGTCTAAAGTCAAATCAGTGTCAAAGTAAACCAAAGCAACTGATTAAATGGAGGCACTTTATAGGACCTATATCAATTAATGATTTAAGAAATCTGAAATAAAATGCTCTGAGAATTAAAAATACTACTTAAAGCATTTCTTCTCTCTCCCCCACAGGCTAGGGAACACTCAATTGGAATTCTGTGGCACATGTGTAAAGTAAAAATGGAATGTCCATGAATTATGCACAAAGTTATTAATTGCACACTGTCACTGGAGCCATTGTCACCCACTGCCAAATCTTGTGTCTCCAAAAAAAAAAAAAAAAAAAAAGTTCACGTTGTTAGACATGCCATGTCGAATTAAGGTGAGAAATATGCAGAATACCCAGCCCCATAATGGGAAACTGAAGAACTAAAATTGCACATTGAATATGTTGTTCAGACAAAAAAAACACTAAACTCCCTTTGAATTTTACAGTAGTTTACACTGAAAAAATTATGGGCTGGCATTTCAAAGTAACATTTTAGAAGAAGAAAATGGGTACTTTAGAAAAATTTTCTTTCTGCATACACTGTCAGAATAGATTTTTTTTCAGATGGGGAAAATCCCTGTATGCTGGATTCTATCTTTGAAGGTAGAAGAGAAAGGATGGAAAATATCACGTGCCTTAAATACATCTTTCTGTATCTTACCTCCCAATTTTTTTTCTAGCATGGCCTCAGAAAGATCGATTTTACCACGGCTGAAAACTGAAGATGAGAAGCAGTTTCAGTAAGAACAACAGAGTAAACAAAGCTAAGATAACAATAGTGAATGCCACGAATTCTGAATAGAACATGACATGGATAAACTGATTTGTTCTACTTCATTAAGTTATATTGAAGTTGGAGAAGTTTGCAGAACTTTGGCATACATAGAGGTCACAATAGTATATGTTTTTATCAAACTGAATTCTAACTGTTTGTTAGAAGGTAGGACAGTGAATAATGGCAATACTGCAGAGTGGTTAGGAGAATGTGAGCTTTGTGGTCAGACAGAAAACTGCTTCAAATCTCAACCATGTCATTTAGGAGTTGGGTGCGGGCAAGTTATTTAACCTGCGTCTGGTCTTACTTCTCATATCTGTGTATATCATAGGGTAATTGTTTATTATCTAAATAGTGAGAATTAAATAACTTATCAAAATTAAATAAAATGGAAGGATTCAGTGTGATGCCTGGCAGGCATGTATATAAAGGTCTCAATAAATGCTATTTGTTTTTATGTATTATTATTACAATAAAAAACTCATAGTGGAAAAAGCCAAATTCTCATTTTGATTTAAAACTTTTCCATATTATTATCATTTAATGTTTTAGAGACAAGATCTCCCTCTTTCACTCAGGCTTGGGTGCAGTGGTGAAATCATACATAGCCCATCGCAACCTCAAACTCCTGAGCCCAAGGGATCCTACTGCTTAAGCTGGGACTACTGGTGTGTGCCACTGTGTTTGGCTAACTTTTTTTATTTTTTGTAGAGATGGGGGTCTTGCTGTTGCCCAGGATTTATTTCAGTATTTTTTACTATTAATACTATTATTTACTATTAATACTATTACTATTAATTAATACTATTATGAGCTTAACAGATGAAAGTTATTCACCATAAACTTTAAAGAACTGTGGAAAAATTATGTTGAAACATTTTATGTTATCTCAACTCTGCTTCATCCACTTCCCTGGTTATTCATCAGCTTTGAACACTTCTTCTAAAAGTTAAATACTTGTCAGTCCTCCTAATGGCCTCCAAGGAGAGATATGTCAAGAATTTCATTTGAAGCCTATTTTGGTGTTTAATCCTGCTGAGCCTGTGTCTCTACAATTTAGCATTCAATGAAAGCAATAAATGGTGATCATCTCATCAAGAAATTGGATCCATTCCTCAAAAACATTCCAGTGATCCATTCTGAAATGCCTATGTGAAATGATTTGTACTCAGAACAGTTGTGTGTGTGCACAAGCATATGTAGCACATTAAGAATGCCAAGTCTGAATTTTTCAGTGGTCTGAAGTGGAAACTTCTCATAGAGCAGCCATATGTTTGCTAGGATTGCGTTAATCTTACCTTTTAGGCAAACAATATAGTGCATTTTGTCTGTTTTACCACATACAACAAATACTGAATCCTTTCTTATTCCTGTATCTATGACTATGGAGAGACTTATCTGAAAGGCATATCAAGGATTTTTTTTTTTTTTTAATTAGCTTACTTGACCAGGCGTGGTGGCTCACTTCTGTAATCCCAGCACTTTGGGAGGCCAAGGCAGGTGGATCACTTGAGGTCAGGAGTTCAAGACCAGCCTGGCCAACATGGGGAAACCCCATCTCTACTAAAAAAAAAAAAAAAAAAAAAAAAAAAAAAAAAAAAAAAAAATTAGCCAGGTATGGTGGCAGGCACCTGTAATCCCACATACTCGGGAGGCTGAGACGAGAATCCCCAGAACCTTGGTGGGGGAGGTTGCAGTGAGCCGAAATCCTGACACTGTACTCCAGCCTGGGCTATAGAGTGAGATTCCATCTCAAAATAAATTAATTACAAATAAAATTAGCTTACCTTAAATGAGCATTTCTTATTTTTAAATTCCAGACTCTCAGGGGAGAAAAGCCCAGGAGAGGGAAGCTTGGATCAAGTGTACAATGAGTTCAATAAGGTTGAACATAGGGCTAAGGTTATGTGGTATAAACATGAGTTTCTAGGAGCTTCTCGTTTGTGTTTGCATAGTTATTAATAAATTAAAGGGTACTAATGAGCTAGGCTGATACCTTAAAGGATATCTGCTATTCTCC
This sequence comes from Piliocolobus tephrosceles, assembly GCF_002776525.5. Lineage (NCBI taxonomy): Eukaryota > Metazoa > Chordata > Mammalia > Primates > Cercopithecidae > Piliocolobus > Piliocolobus tephrosceles. The sequence continues at coordinate 75,913,596 of NC_045443.1, forward strand.
CTTCACATCCAGAAGTTTAAAGAAAATCTCCATGTCTCAGAACATTACAGGAGGTCCAAGGTTTAATTTGCATCCACTTTCACCCCCTCCCCTAAGTCGTCCTCACCATATCTGTGCCTTGGTCTTTTGTCATAATCGTTCCTTCTGAAAAGTGTGCTGATATTTCTTATGTGATCTCCTTTCAGAATTAACTGTGATTGTTATGCTGAATCATGTTTCTGCATTCTACTGATAGTATATCTATAACTGAATACGCTGTTATGCATAACTTTAGTAAGATAGTTATAATACCTATAACATTCATAAAGATTATCCCCGGGTCGGCTATTAGAATATTACTCAATATGTTATGGAAAGTAGATATGCATTCGTTAAGTTTTGAGTCACCAGGTGATAACTTTAAACTGATTAGATAAAAGCTAAAATATAATAAAAAGTCAGTGTATGTGTGCATTGGTGGGAGATTAATGTGCCATAGTGGGAGCTATCAAACATTGAAGAAATTTAGTCTCTATCTTGAAATAAAAACACTGCTTACAGAAATGGAGAAAAGTGGATATGTGTTTCCTAGAATCGTGAGGACCCTGCATAGGTGTTTCAAACCACAGAATCAGCCGAAATGAACATAATCATTGTCTATTGCCATGTTTATTATAGTATACTGTTATGACTTTGAAATTTTCACCCTTAGATTGTTAATTTGCTTAGCACACTATTTTCCTGGACCATACAAAGGTTCCTGCTGTGTACTTCAATCAGGTCCTTATTTAAGAGGAGCTAGCAGTCAACATGCAGCTTGAACTAGTGACTCTCAAGAGGACCCTCAAAAGGACATCTGTTGCTTATCCCCATTCTACTCAGTTTCCCAAGGGTTCACTGCCCTCCCCTACCTCTCTCACTCTTAGAAAATGATTCCACTGACAGCCTAAGATGAAGCTCACCTGACATGGGTTCCATCAGTCTGTTGTTCCTGCTCTCCTCACTTCCAATATCTGCTGAGACACCACTCCATCAACTCTTCTACCCTTCAACCTCTTTTTCCTTTGCCTAATTTCATGAATATACCCCTTTATTCTAAGAAACACTTTCATTTGACTCCTTAAGTAATTAATCTTTTTCTCTTCTCAGCCAGACATAAATGTCTATACTTACTGCACTTCCTCACTAAACACAGTTTACTTGAATCCTTACAATCTGACTTCACACACACTACTTTTCATAATTTATTTTTACCAAGTGACTATTAACTGTCATAATTTTCCAGTGCTTTGGGCATATACAAGGTGCATATCAATTTTACAAGAATATTGTTTTAGAACAAAACTTGTTTCTTTCAAGGTGATTTTAAAATGTGTTTGGGATAAAATTATTTAATTACAGTGTATTACAGAGCAAAACCCAGTAAGAAATTAGTTTCTACCTAAATTGTAATAGTCTACTCACATATTAAGTGATTATAAACACAAATAGCTGAAAACAAGTATAATGGAAGCAATAAATATTGGTACTTGGTAGGAATATGACAATTAAATTGAAAGACACCTAGAAGGATGACCATTTTTCTACTATGTCCATTGCATCCCCTTGGAACCTGCAGCTCTTTTTTGCTACCTGCTCTTGAATTTGACCTTACCCACTAACTGTCCCTTCCACCCTCTCAATAAGCTCAAATTACCAAACCAGTGGCTATTAAACTACAAGAACCATCCCTCCCGTGTGAGAACCAATTTTACCAACTGTTCCTGAAACTTAGTTGAACTTCAGGTGCCTTCTTTGCTAAAGATTATAAGAATTCTGCTCTTCCTCCCAAACACATCTTGGCCTTCTGAATAAAGGTTTATGCTTAATGGTGCTTCAGTTTTCTTCCAAAAAATCCAATGGATTTTATGTTATTACATACAGAGTGATGGCAGAGACAGATGAGAAGAAAGGCCTATGATTAGCCCTGGGAACCCCAATATTAAAAAGCAAGGTAGGGAGAAATATGGATAGGAGATTCAGAGAAGTGAAGTGGGAGGGAAACCAAGTTAAAATGGTATTATATAAGCCTGGAGAGGAAGCAATGTCAAAAAGGAGATAATGGTTTACTCTTACATGCTGCAGAGAAGTAAGAGGGGAATAAAGAAATATTCTTTGTGATTTTATTATTCTTTTGAATGTGCACTTGTATTGATGCATCTTCAATTCACAGTAACACTGTACATGGCCAACTTCATTCACTTAGTGTCTTGGAACCATAAAGTGCTAAGCAATGGTAGGCAATATCTTTTTCAACAACTATAGTTTCTCACTTGCAGCAGCAGAAGCAAAGCTTTCAAATTTGCAATCCACAACCTTTGGCCTCAGACTGACAACAGTGATTCTAGGGGTTCAGATGTCCATTGATTTAAATGTAATTTAAAATTTAAATATAATTGTATTCGTAATATTGTACGAAATATTTTTAAATGTTTGTATATGTCACTGTGATTAATGAAGTATACATTTCTAGTAGTTGTGTATTGTATATTTTCTCAATCAAAATAAACTATCACGTATGAGGGGATCCTTATAATGTTGTGACCTTAAATAAGGTTTATATATAATTTTAAAGATACCAAATTCTATTTCTTTTCGTTTTACTCTAATACTTGGTTTGGATTCTCAAGAGCATGAAGTATCCACATTTCCCTATGGAAATGGAATGTAATTTAAATAATTTTTATGTAATATTTAATACATACAAAAGATAATATATGCCAGAGATATTTTACTTTTATAAATGGGAAGAATGAAATGTGTGAATCCATTTTGATTCCAACCCATATAGGTTAGTTCGTGAAATTTTTGGGGAGGGGCACCTACAAATCTAGATTCCAAGAATTAGACACATTGAACAATAAATTTCATGAATGTTGACCACTTTTGACACTCTAAATTATAAATCAAGTAAATGATTGTAATTTTATGTATATTGAATTCATTTACTTTTTTGAATGTGACAAAAGTAGCTATCAAACTATAACTCATGGTTTATTTTGTTTCATTTTGTTTTTGTTATTCAGCAGGCATTTTTTAAATTCCTTTTGCCAAAGTGTTCTAAAAAACAGTCAGTGACCTTGTGGGCCAGTGGCATGTGTGTATTGGAACAGGTTTTTTCCTGGACTTGTTTTTAACAAAGTCTTCAAGAGAGTCCCTCACATCCCAGAACTCAGAGGGATATTTTGTCAGTGTTCGTGATGATAAAAGTAAACGTTGTTCCCTGTACACTATAGGGAGCGATAAGTTGGCCATAAAATGCGGTTTCTTTCTTTATAGACACATTTTTAACTTCTTTGCTGATTTTTATTATACTTATGTACAATTTGGGGAGGGGGAATTTATTTCTAAATCTTAAAGCTAAGAAAATAAGTTTTAATATAGTTAACATTAAATATATTTGTGTACTCTGTAACGTAAGTAATTCTTGTAGAGTTACCCAAAGTCAACTCGGTAACACAAATATTTTACCTAGATATCTGAAAAATTTCTGTTTAGTAAGATTGTCAGTCTCACAAAATGGGGAAATATATGAATGGTGTCTTTATTCCACTGTTAACCTCTGTCATCAATTGGTTAGAGCAATGGGAACTTTTGGGAAAAACCTTACAGTCCCATAAGCTAGAGATGGCAGAAGAAAGGCAGGGGGACATGAAATTTCTGACTTCCATCGTTTCTCTAACACTGGAACACCTAGCCCTATTATCTCCTGGGGGAAAAGGCAATCAACTTTTTCAACTGTAGGTTGAGGATAAACGGGCACTGCCTACTGTTAAGCAGTTTATGGGTCTTACAACTAGTTGTTTTATTTTGCTTTGATTTTAGATAGTGCATGTACATAGTAGATATTAAATAGATAAATGTGGATGTGCTTTTGAGTGGGTTGAACTTGTTATTCTATCTTCCATGTAATCTTAAAATGTGGTGAAAAAGAAACTAGATATTTTCTTCTTTTGCTTCCCGAAGCAGCTTCCTTTCCTGTAAACCTTGGAACAACCTCTAGAAGCTCACCACTTTTGCTTCCCTACCATTTGTTTCTAGTTGAAGTGAAAACTTGCATTTTATTACTATTTGCTGCCTGGTTTAAATTTTGGGACAATCTGTCTATTCAGCCTTATTAACCATTTTAAAAAGCAGCAGCTCTCAGCCAGGCGTGGTGGCTCATGCCTGTAGTCCTAACACTTTGGGAGCCCTAGGTGGGCAGATCACTTGAGGTCAGGAGTTTGAAACCAGCCTGGTCAACACGGTGAAACTAAAAATACAAAAAATTAGCCCGGCATGGTGGCATGTGCCTGTAGTCCCAGCTACTCAAGAGGTGGAGGCATGAGGCTCCCTTGAACCCAGGAGGCAGAGGTTGCAGTGAGCCAAGATTGCACCACTTCACTCCAGCCTAGGTAACAGAGCAAGACTTTGAATCCTAAAAAGTAAAATAAAATAAAAGAGCTCTCTTTCCAGTCAACTAGAATAATCAGTTGTTTTAAACCAATTGGATAAAATTAGGGTAAAATTTAAATACATGGCAAGGATCATGTATTTTAAAACTTGCTTCCAGGTTTGTAAACCATATACTTTACTTGTATCTGCTGTGAATAACTGTTTCATATAAATCTCTACAATTCAGACAGGACATAGAAAAGCTTGTTCTTAGTATAGAACTTCATGAAGTTTTTGTTTCTCCAACAGGAAGGAAAGAGTCATTGACTTTTCATAATAAATTGGTTCAATTAAATTGACTAATACTGTTTATAATATAATGTCTACCCCAGTATAATCATAGAGCTCTTACTAAACCCTACAAGAAAAAAATATAAATTTTTTATATGAAACTTGAATTTTAACAAGTGACTTTTTTTTTACATTTAAGTAATCATTTTCCTAATTCAGATAAATGACAAGTCCTCCTATAGATCTTAAATAGAAAAAGTCATGGAATCATGCTTGATAGGAAATTTTCCAAATTGCTTTCTTATTTCATACAGAAACATCTTGTCTTTGAGATCCTAGTCTGAGCTCAAACAAATATTTTCCTTTTAAAAATGATATCTTTTGGAGGGCGGAGCAAGATGGCCGAATAGGAGCAGCTTCAGTCTCCAACTCCCAGCGCGAGCGACACAGAAGACCGGCGATTTCTGCATTTTCAACTGAGGTACTGGGGTCATCTCACTCGGGAGTGCCGGACAATCGGTGCTGGTCAGCTGCTGCAGCCCGACCAGCGAGAGCTGAAGCAGGGCGAGGCATCGCCTCACCTGGGAAGCGCGAGGGGGAAGGGAGTCCCTTTTCCTAGCCAGGGGAACTGAGACACACAACACCTGGAAAATCGGGTAACTCCCACCCCAATACTGCGCTGTAACACCGGCACACCGGAGATTGTATCCCACACCTGGCCGGGAGGGTCCCACGCCCACGGAGGCTCTCTCCTTGCTAACACAGCAGTCTGCGGCAATCTAACCGCAAGGCAGCAGCGAGGCTGGGGGAGGGGCGCCCGCCATCGCTGAGGCTTAAGTAGGTAACTAAAGCCGCTGGGAAGCTGGAACTGGGTGGAGCTCACAGCAGCTCAAGGAAACCTGCCTGTCTCTGTAGACTGAGCCTCTGGGGACAGGGCTCAGCTAAAGGAGTAGAAGCCTGTGAAACGCGAACGACTCTGTCTGACAGCTTTGAAGAGAGCAGGGGATCTCCCAACACGGAGGTTGAGAGCTGAGAAGGGGCAGTCTGCCTGCTCAAGTGGGTCACTGACCCCTGAGTAGCCTAACTGGGAGACATCCCCCACTAGGGGCAGTCTGACACCCCACACCTCACAGGGTGGAGTACACCCCTGAGAGGAAGCTTCCAAAGTAAGAATCAGACAGGTGCACTCGCTGTTCAGCAATATTCTATCTTCTGCAACCTCTGCTGCTGATACCCAGGCAAACAGGGTCTGGAGTGGACCTCAAGCAATCTCCAACAGACCTATAGCTGAGGGTCCTGACAGTCAGAAGGAAACCTATCAAACAGGAAGGACACCTAAATCAAAACCCCATCAATATGTCACCATCATCAAAGACCAGTGACAGATAAAACCACAAAGATGGGGAAAAAGCAGGGCAGAAAAGCTGGAAATTCAAAAAATAAGAGCGCATCTCCTCCTGCAAAGGAGCACAGCCCATCTCCAGCAATGGATCAAAGCTGGTCAGAGAATGATTTTGATGAGATGAGAGAAGAAGGCTTCAGTCCATCAAACCTCTCAGAGCTAAAGGAGGAATTACGTACCCAGCGCAAAGAAACTAAAAATCTTTAATTAATGCAGAGAAGGTCATAAACGAAATGACAGAGATGAAAACCATGTCACGAGAAATACGTGACAAATGCACAAGCTTCAGTAACCGACTCGATCAACTGGAAGAAAGAGTATCAGCGATTGAGGATCAAATGAATGAAATGAAGCGAGAAGAGAAACCAAAAGAAAAAAGAAGAAAAAGAAATGAACAAAGCCTGCAAGAAGTATGGGATTATGTCAAAAGACCAAATCTACGTCTGATTGGGGTGCCTGAAAGTGAGGGGGAAAATGGAACCAAATTGGAAAACACTCTACAGGATATCATCCAGGAGAACTTCCCCAACCTAGCAGGGCAGGCCAACATTCAAATTCAGGAAATACAGAGAACACCACAAAGATACTCCTCCAGAAGAGCAACTCCAAGACACATAATTGCCAGATTCACCAAAGTTGAAATGAAGGAAAAAATCTTAAGGGCAGCCAGAGAGAAAGGTCGGGTTACCCACAAAGGGAAGCCCATCAGACTGACAGCAGATCTCTCGGCAGAAACTCTACAAGCCAGAAGAGAGTGGGGGCCAATATTCAACGTTCTTAAAGAAAAGAATTTTAAACCCAGAATTTCATATCCAGCCAAACTAAGTTTCATAAGTGAAGGAGAAATAAAATTCTTTACAGATAAGCAAATGCTTAGAGATTTTGTCACCACCAGGCCTGCCTTACAAGAGACCCTGAAGGAAGCCCTAAACATGGAAAGGAACAACCGGTACCAGCCACTGCAAAAACATGCCAAAATGTAAAGACCATCGAGCCTAGGAAGAAACTGCATCAACTAATGAGCAAAATAACCAGTTAATATCATAATGGCAGGATCAAGTTCACACATAACAATATTAACCTTAAATGTAAATGGACTAAATGCTCCAATTAAAAGACACAGACTGGCAAACTGGATAAAGAGTCAAGACCCATCAGTCTGCTGTCTTCAGGAGACCCATCTCACATGCAGAGACATACATAGGCTCAAAATAAAAGGATGGAGGAAGATCTACCAAGCAAATGGAGAACAAAAAAAAGCAGGGGTTGCAATCCTAGTCTCTGATAAAACAGACTTTAAACCATCAAAGATCAAAAGAGACAAAGAAGGCCATTACATAATGGTAGAGGGATCAATCCAACAGGAAGAGCTAACTATCCTAAATATATATGCACCTAATACAGGAGCACCCAGATTCATAAAGCAAGTCCTTAGAGACTTACAAAGAGACTTAGACTCCCATACAATAATAATGGGAGACTTCAACACTCCACTGTCAACATTAGACAGATCAACGAGACAGAAAGTTAACAAGGATATCCAGGAATTGAACTCATCTCTGCACCAAGCGGACCTAATAGACATCTATAGAACTCTCCACCCCAAGTCAACAGAATATACATTCTTCTCAGCACCACATCACACTTATTCCAAAATTGACCACATAATTGGAAGTAAAGCACTCCTCAGCAAATGTAAAAGAACAGAAATTATAACAAACTGTCTCTCTGACCACAGTGCAATCAAACTAGAACTCAGGACTAAGAAATTCAATCAAAACCGCTCAACTACATGGAAACTGAACAACCTGCTCCTGAATGACTACTGGGTACATAACGAAATGAAAGCAGAAATAAAGATGTTCTTTGAATCCAATGAGAACAAAGATACAACATACCAGAATCTCTGGGACACATTTAAAGCAGTATGTAGAGGGAAATTTATAGCACTAAGTGCCCACAAGAGAAAGCAGGAAAGATCTAAAATTGACACTCTAACATCACAATTAAAAGAACTAGAGAGGCAAGAGCAAACACATTCAAAAGCTAGCAGAAGGCAAGAAATAACTAAGATCAGAGCAGAACTGAAGGAGATAGAGACACAAAAAACCCTCCAAGAAATCAATGAATCCAGGAGTTGGTTTTTTGAAAAGATCAACAAAATTGACAGACCACTAGCAAGATTAATAAAGAAGAAAATAGAGAGGAATCAAATAGACGCAATAAAAAATGATAAAGGGGATATCACCACCGACCCCACAGAAATACAAACTACCATCAGAGAATACTATAAACACCTCTACGCAAATCAACTAGAAAATCTAGAAGAAATGGATAATTTCCTGGACACGTACACTCTTCCAAGACTAAACCAGGAAGAAGTTGAATCCCTGAATAGACCAATAGCAGCCTCTGAAATTGAGGCAACAATTAATAGCCTACCCACCAAAAAAAGCCCAGGACCAGATGGATTCACAGCTGAATTCTACCAGAGGTACAAGGAGGAGCTGGTACCATTCCTTCTGAAACTATTCCAATCAATAGAAAAAGAGGGAATCCTCCCTAACTCATTTTATGAGGCCAACATCATCCTGATACCAAAGCCTGGCAGAGACACAACAAAAAAAGAGAATTTTAGACCAATCTCCCTGATGAACATCGATGCAAAAATCCTCAATAAAATCCTGGCAAACCGGATTCAGCAGCACATCAAAAAGCTTATCCACCATGATCAAGTGGGCTTCATCCCTGGGATGCAAGGCTGGTTCAACATTCGCAAATCAATCAACGTAATCCAGCATATCAACAGAACCAAAGACAAGAACCACATGATTATCTCAATAGATGCAGAAAAGGCTTTTGACAAAATTCAACAGCCCTTCATGCTAAAAACGCTCAACAAATTCGGTATTGATGGAACGTACCTCAAAATAATAAGAGCTATTTATGACAAACCCACAGCTAATATCATACTGAATGGGCAAAAACTGGAAAAGTTCCCTTTGAAAACTGGCACAAGACAGGGATGCCCTCTCTCACCACTCCTATTCAACATAGTGTTGGAAGTTCTGGCTAGGGCAATCAGGCAAGAGAAAGAAATCAAGGGTATTCAGTTAGGCAAAGAAGAAGTCAAATTGTCCCTGTTTGCAGATGACATGATTGTATATTTAGAAAACCCCATTGTCACAGCCCCAAATTTCCTTAAGCTGATAAGCAACTTCAGCAAAGTCTCAGGATACAAAATTCATGTGCAAAAATCACAATCATTCTTATACACCAGTAACAGACAGAGAGCCAAATCATGAAGGAACTTCCATTCACAATTGCTTCAAAGAGAATAAAATACCTAGGAATCCAACTGACAAGGGATGTAAAGGACCTCTTCAAGGAGAACTACAAACCACTGCTCAGTGAAATAAAAGAGGACACTAACAAATGGAAGAACATACCATGCTCATGGATAGGAAGAATCAATATCGTGAAAATGGCCATACTGCCCAAGGTTATTTATAGATTCAATGCCATCCCCATCAAGCTACCAATGAGTTTCTTCACGGAATTGGAAAAAACTGCTTTAAAAGTTCATATGGAACCAAAAAAGAGCCCGCATTGCCAAGACAATCCTAAGTCAAAAGAACAAAGCTGGAGGCATCACGCTACCTGACTTCAAATTATACTACAAGGCTACAGTAACCAAAACAGCATGGTACTGGTACCAAAACAGAGATATAGACCAATGGAACAGAACAGAGTCCTCAGAAATAATACCACACATCTACAGCCATCTGATCTTTGACAAACCTGAGAGGAACAAGAAATGGGGAAAGGATTCCCTATTTCGTAAATGGTGCTGGGAAAATTGGCTAGCCATAAGTAGAAAGCTGAAACTGGATCCTTTCCTTACTCCTTATACAAAAATTAATTCAAGATGGATTAGAGACTTAAATGTTAGACCTAATACCATAAAAACCCTAGAAGAAAACCTAGGTAGTACCATTCAGGACATAGGCACGGGCAAGGACTTCATGTCTAAAACACCAAAAGCAACGGCAGCAAAAGCCAAAATTGACAAATGGGATCTAATTAAACTAAAGAGCTTCTGCACAGCAAAAGAAACTACCATCAGAGTGAACAGGCAACCTACAGAATGGGAGAAAATTTTTGCAATCTACTGATCTGACAAAGGGCTAATATCCAGAACCTACAAAGAACTCAAACAAATTTACAAGAAAAAAACAAACAACCCCACCAAAAAGTGGGCTAAGGATATGAACAGACATTTCTCAAAAGAAGACATTCATACAGCCAACAGACACATGAAAAAATGCTCATCATCACTCGCCATCAGAGAAATGCAAATCAAAACTACAATGAGATACCATCTCACACCAGTTAGAATGGCAATCATTCAAAAGTCAGGAAACAACAGGTGCTGCAGAGGATGTGGAGAAATAGGAACACTTTTACACTGTTGGTGGGATTGTTAACTAGTTCAACCATTATGGAAAACAGTATGGCGATTCCTCAAGGATCTAGAACTAGATGTACCATATGACCCAGCCATCCCACTACTGGGCATATACCCAAAGGATTATAAATCATGCTGCTATAAAGACACATGCACACGTATGTTTATTGTGGCACTATTCACAATAGCAAAGACTTGGAATCAACCCAAATGGCCATCTGTGACAGACTGGATTGAGAAAATGTGGCACATATACACCATGGAATACTATGCAGCCATAAAAAAGGATGAGTTTGCGTCTTTTGTAGGGACATGGATGCAGCTGGAAACCATCATTCTTAGCAAACTATCACAAGAAGAGAAAACCAAACACCGCATGTTCTCACTCATAGGTGGGAACTGAACAATGAGATCACTTGGACTCGGGAAGGGGAATATCACACACCAGGGCCTATCACGGGGAGGGGGGAGGGGGGAGGGATTGCATTGGGAGTTATACCTGATATAAATGACGAATTGATGGGTGCTGACGAGTTGATGGGTGCAGCACACCAACATGGCACAAGTATACGTATGTAACAAACCTGCATGTTATGCACAGGTACCCTAGAACGTAAAGTATAATAAAAAAAAAAAAAAAAAAGAATGAGTATACTGCAAATATTATTATATTCACCACCACGGGCATGAAACTGAACGTTGTCAGAACTCTAGAAACTTCTCAAGCGTCCTTGCAGATCAATACTTTCATACCCATCCCGGAAGTAACTACTATCCTGACTTTTGTGATAAGAATTTGCTATTCTAAGTAATTTTTCCACTTATAGACTCTTAAACTGTGAAATTGTTTCGCTTCTTTTTGAACTTTACGTAAACAAAGTCATTGCAATGAACTGAATGTGTGTATCTCTTCACGATTCATATGTTGAAACCCTAATCCCAATGTCATAATATTTGGATGTGGAATTTTGGAGAGTTAATTGGGTCATGAGGTGTAGCACTAATCTCTCATTAATATAATTAGTGCTCTTAAAAAAGAGGCCACAGACCTGGCTAACTCTGTTTCCACCATGTGAGTATCTAGGGAAATCAACAGTCTCTAAACTGCAAGAGGCTACTAACCTCTTGACCATGCTAGCACTCTGATCTCAAACTTCCCAGCCTCCACAACTGTGAAAAATAAACTTTGTTTTTTATAAATCCCCTAATCTGTGGTACTTTGTTATAGTAGCCTGAACTGATGAAGACATTCCTACAATTTTCAGTATTTCAGGGTGAGAGTTACAACTGACTGCATCAAACATAGGTATAGGACTAAGAACTGAGACTGCATGTTGTCAATATGAGTTAGCTGTTAGTACCCAGGAAATCTCCGCTTAGGAAAGATAAAACTATACATTGATAAACAATGCCATTGCTTGCTTCAGAAAACTTATGTTAAAAAAAATTAGACAACTGCTCAAAATTTGATTCAAGATTTTCACTTTATTTCTACTCATCCACAAGTATGATGTCATAGGCTTTGCATAATTCCAATGAGTTCCCTAACTCCAAATCCTCACCTTAAACCACTTATTCCAAGACCTCAAAAGACTTCTGATTTTCGCCTTCTGAATCATTGCTAAGTCCTTGCTAAGGTGGTGTTTTCCCTTACTGCGGTGACTTCCAGTAAATTTAGCTTTTTGTCATTAACAGGCTATCTGGTAACCTTGAGTAGTTCAAGCTTGGAGAACTTCGGGGAAGTCTTACTGAGATCCATGCAAGATTTCCTCACTACCATGGTCCAAATGCCTTGATTCAGAAATATTGTCCTCTGTGGAGGCCTTTTAAATCTCTCACTCAGAGGTCTTCTCAGACACAATTGTGAGATTACTCTTGCAGTGGGGCTCAGCACTGGTTTCTGTTCTTTGAGCTCCAAATGTTAAATTTATTTTGTATCCCAAAAGGTAGGATCTCCTTATAGAAGCTTTCAGTTTTCTGATCAGATTTGAAACCTCTCATTCTTGGTGGAAATTTACGATGTGATCACAAGTATTATTGTGTGTATTGTCTGCCCTTGGCAATTTACATTGTAAATCTGTAAGAACAATCCTATAGGGACAGAATGGGCATAAGCTTGACAAATGTGTCCTCGAACCAAGTCCTGAAAATCCCTTCAGGAATTTTCAAGTCCTTATAATGGGACTCTCCTCAGTTGTATTTGTAACTGATTTGTTTAGTTCTGGATTTGAAATTTTTATCTGGCTCTTGATTGGTGATAGACCGTCTATTGGTTAATTTCTGAAGACCTGTTTTTGCATAGGTTCCACTCTTAATGATCGTTGCAATTCTCCTGGGCCATTCACACTGAGGTCTTTAATCCACATGGAGCTGGTTTTTATGTAGAGTGTAAAGTAAATATTTAATTTCATTCTTCTTCCATGTGTATACATAATTTCCCAGAACGTTTATAGAAAAGTCTGTTTTCTCCACTAATTTAAAATGCCATTTATGTCATAGTGTATCCATATACATGTGCATCTATTTCTATTGTATTCTTTTTGTCTGTGTAGGTTAAAACTACCATCACACTGTCCCAATGATCATATTTTATAAGCATTGAAATATATTAGGCCAGGCACGGTGGCTCAAGCCTGTAATCCCAGCACTTTGGGAGGCCGAGACGGGTGGATCACAAGGTCAGGAGATCGAGACCATCCTGGCCTACACGGTAAAACCCCGTCTCTACCAAAAAATACAAAAAAATAACTAGCCGGGCGAGGTGGTGGGCGCCTGTAGTCCCAGCTACTCGTGAGGCTGAGGCAGGAGAATGGTGTAAACCTGGGAGGCGGAGCTTGCAGTGAGCTGAGATCTGGCCACTGCACTCCAGCCTGGGTGACAGAGCAAGACTCCGTCTCAAAAAAAAAAAAAAAAAAAAAGAAAGAAATATATTAATACAATTCTACCTACCTTGTTCTTCTTTATGAGCGTTTTGGCTATGTAAGTCCTTTTCATTATTTTGTACGTTTAAAAAAATAAGCTTGTCAGGTTTTACCAAAATAGTAAAGATTTTGTTTGGGATGGCATTGAATCCATAAAATAGTCTGGGAAGAACTTACAGTCTTATGATATTGGGTATTTCCGTCATAAACATGGTATACACCTCTATTTATTTGGGTCTTCTTTAACGTCTCTCAGTTGAATTTCATAATTTTCTTTATGTAAGTATTGTATATATTTGTAGATAAAATAGGTATCTTATATTTCTGACTATATTACAAAAGATATCTTTTCCAAATTTCATTTTCTAATTAGTTGTTAACGATATTATTAAAGAACAATAGATTTTTATATTTTGATATTCCTCTAGCCAACTCGTTAATCTTTTTTTTTTTTTTTGAGATGGAGTCTCGCTCTGTCACCCAGGCTGGAGTGCAGTGGCCGGATCTCAGCTCACTGCAAGCTCCGCCTCCCAGGTTTACGCCATTCTCCTGCCTCAGCCTCCCCAGTGGCTGGGACTACAGGCACCCGCCACCTCGCCCGGCTAGATTTTTTGTATTTTTTTAGTAGAGACGGGGGTTTCACCGTGTTAGCCAGGGTGGTCTCGATCTCCTGACCTCATGATCCGCCTGTCTCGGCCTCCCAAAGTGCTGGGATTACAGGCTTGAGCCACCGAGCCCGGCTTGTTAATCTGTCTTAATTTTGATAATTTACTTGTAAATTCCTTTTATAATATAGATCACAATTACTAAATAGATACAATCTCTAAACAATGGAAGTTTTGTTTTTAATTTCCAATCTTCATTTATTGTTTTTGCCCTACTTGTAGCAAGGACCTCCCAGCTAATTGCTGAATAAAAATATTGCTGGTGGCATTTATTCTGGCCTCCTATAAAGAGATAGCTCTCAATGTTTCACTTTTAAGTATGAAATTTGCTCTTCATATAGTGAAGGTACCATTTAGGGAGTTCCTTTATACTCAAGTTTGCTAAGAATATTCATTGTTAATCATGAATGTAAACTTGTATCAACAACTCCTCTGTTCATAACAGCACAAAAACTTGATTTATTCTCCATGTTTTAAAAAATATATAACCGGCTGTCTGGTAGTCTCTAAGTATTTGATGGTCTCTATCTTCAAAGTCTCAAAAATTTGACTACTTCTACCATCCCCAGTGGTGATGAGGCATTCAGGTTGAAGCTATTATCATCAACCACCTGATTATTCAAAAAGTCTTCATCCTACTCTGACTCTTTGCTTTCATGCTTGTAAAATCAGGGAAACATATTTAACATATAAGTAAATCAATCCACATGACCTTTCAGCTCAAAACCTTCAATTGCTATCCACCTCATTCAGGTTAAAGGCTAGAGTCCTGACAAGGACTTTCAAGGCTCTTCAGGATCTCCTCCTCCCTCTCCTGCCCCATGTGTGATCCCCTCATTTCATTCTCTTCCATCCTTCCCTATCTCTCTAGACTTCAGCACAATCACTTTCTTCCTGTTTCATGAATATGCCAGGCTTGTCAAGACTTTGATATTGCTGAAAAATTATAATGTCTGTAATCATTTTGAGATGATTTCAGTTATACTATTGTATTAGTTTTTGATTACGGTGTCATTTCGTTGTGTGCTGGGTTAGTTTTGACCATGAGTTGTTTATCTCCTTTGGACTAGTATTCTTATGAGTTATTTGAGGTTCAGGATGAGGTGCATTTCCCCAGGGGCACTTGCATTTATTTTCTGACAAGCAACTGCAGCATTATTTCCTTAGATTTCACTAAATTAAATTTGTAACTTGAGGAGGTTTTCAGAGTACATAGATTATCTCATAGATCTCCAAAAAGAGCCATCCAAGGGACTTTTATCCTTCTACTCTCTGCTTGAAGCCAAGGTAGTTTTTTTTATTATTATTATTATACTTTAAGTTCTAGGGTACATGTGCATAACATGCAGGTTTGTTACATATGTATATATGTGCCATGTTGGTGTGCTGCACCCATCAACTCATCAGCACCCATCAATTCATCATTTATATCAGGTATAATTTTAATTCAGTCTCTCAGAACAGAGGTGGGAGAAGGTTATTACTGGTTTATCATTTCCCTACAAGTATAGACATTTGGAGTTCCAGCTTTCTCTTCTATCCTACCCCCAGGCTTGGCCAGTCATTGTATTTGATTTTGACCCTGTTCCCCAACAGGCCTTGATAACTAAAGCTCCATTTCTCCAGTTTGGCATATGTTCTCAGAAAAATGTGGTTTTGTAGATATGCTTACTCCCCTTGGTTCCCACCATCCTTGGATTTACTATCTTGTCATGTATTTAATAAGTTAAAACAATATTAAAAGCATTTTAGTTGCTGTCAACACAAGGGATAGTTCAAATAACTTAGGGCATCATATCTATTGAAGTAGATTTTAAACATTGTTTTTTCAATTATGTCATAAGGAGCATAAAAATGCTATGAAAAATTTTAAAAATTAAGGAAGAAAAATCACCTAACAATGTACCATACTAATACAACTCATGTTAGCATTTCAATTTACACCATACAATTTCAATTCATGTTTTCAAATTGTATGCACAATGTTGCATTGTTTCTACTATGTAGCATATTACTAGAAATAGTGAAACTTGTTGCTATATTAATAAATCATTTCTATATTGTAGTGTTGATTGAGAACTCAAGAAATTGCTTATCTTTACTTTATCACTTTTCCTGTGTGATCTAGAGTAAGCTATACAAACTGTTTTTCAGTTACCTCATCTCTAAAATTTGGGTAAACCTCCCAGAATTGCTGTAAGAAGATTTAGTAAAATGATTTATCATGTAAATCACTTAAAACAATATTTGTCACATAAGAGGGACTTAATAAATGTTTATTGTAATTATATATTATAAGTCATTTATTTTAAATTAATAGTCATAGTTAATCTACCAAGACTCATAACAACCAACTCATTTATAATTATTTCTACTGCTGGTTTATTTCAAATAATTCTAAATTGCTTTAACTAGATAATACTATGATGGGTATCATTAAATGCCAGCTTTCATAGGTGTTGGAGAGGATGTGGAGAAATAGGAACACTTTTACACTGTTGGTGGGATTGTAAACTAGTTCAACCATTATGGAAAACAGTATGGCGATTCCTCAAGGACCTAGAACTAGATGTACCATATGACCCAGCCATCCCACTACTGGGTATATACCCAAAGGATTATAAATTATGCTACTACAAAGACACATGCACACGTATGTTTATTGCGGCACTATTCACAATAGCAAAGACTTGGAATCAACCCAAATGTCCATCAGTGACAGACTGGATTAAGAAAATGTGGCACATATACACCATGGAATACTATGCAGCCATAAAAAAGGATGAGTTTGCGTCCTTTGTAGAGACATGGATGCAGCTGGAAACCATCATTCTTAGCAAATTATCACAAGAAGAGAAAACCAAACACCGCATGTTCTCACTCATAGGTGGGAACTGAACAATGAGCTCACTTGGACTCGGGAAGGGGAACATCACACACTGGGGCCTATCATGGGGAGGGGGGAGGGGGGAGGGATTGCATTGGGGAGTTATACCTGATATAAATGATGAATTGATGGGTGCTGACGAGTTGATGGGTGCAGCACACCAACATGGCACATGTATACATATGTAACCTGCACGTTATGCACATGTACCCTAGAACTTAAAGTATAATAAAAAAAAAAAAAAAAATGATATCTTTGAAATTTGGGGAATTATCCCCATCAGGAGAGATACCACTGATGTAAAGAAAATTATAAGCAAATTTATATAATATAAAACATGAATGTTCCATTCGACTTTAACATTATGCACAAACTGTGTTGGCTTTTAAAAATATATATAAATAATAGGAAGCAGTAGAGTGAAAACAGTCCAATTGAGCATGTAGAGTCAGCACTAACCCAAGGGGATATTAAATAGGGCACATGTACAAAGCTGTACATTTTTAGGTAAGAAGAAGAGGATTCTTCCCTTTCAGCACACAAACATGTTTGGCCCAGGGCAGAGCAAGAGAATCACACACTTGGTCTTTTTCTCATAAACAAAGGTCTTGCTATTTCACCTCCAAAGCAATTTTCTAGGCTATGTTTTTACTATTTTTGAAATGAGAAAGATAGATTTCTGATGTAACCCTGAAAGCAGGAGAACCATTTTTTTGCTGCAAGCATAGTGTATTATCAATTTGGTGTGAAGCCTGGAGAGCACTGAAGTGATCACTTCTTAGTGCAGAGGGAAGAAAGTTCTGAGTTTGCACAAATTAGTACTGTTTTCATTGTTTATAGAAGATGATCAAAAATGCATACATTTCAGGAAAAACATGGAAACAGAAATCGATGTTTTATTTTATTCTATGTTACTTTAGCTGGATATTTTCAGCCATTTTCAGAATGGTTTATATTATTAATTTTATATTCATAAAATCATCGACCTTAAGAAGCTTTGCTCTAATAGAAACTTCATTCTGTTTTTCCATCCAATCAGATAAAGAATCAATCTAGTTAGTCAGCAAGCAACTAGTAGGGGTCTGTGCTATCCCAGATAAACTCTAGGTATGATTCCTAAACAATGAAATTTTAATATACAAAGGAGGTAATACAAAAGAGCCTGAGGATATTGGCAAGCATGTAAGTCTATGCAAATTATGTAAGTTCCATCTATTTTAAAGTGCTGTATTGTGTGATATAAATGTATAACCATATGTTACAAAACCAAAATCAGGACCCATGTTCCAATAAATTATTTTTGTGCCATTATTGGATATGAGAAACTGTCTGGGAAAGGTAGTTTAAGTGCTGTAATGACGGAGTTTTTAGGATATTTTAATGGTTTATGGGGACAGCAAACAGATACTCAAAATTAGTTTTGTCTCCAAAACCCAAGATAAAAACTTATTTGGAAACTCAGATATAAAAAAGAATAATAAAAACCAGACTATTACTTAGATCTTTGTATTGGTAGACTATTGGAAGAGATTTGTTCTTCTTCTCTACGTTAGTAAAAAAAATAACCCTGGATAAACATTTGAGAAACTGTATGTTGAAAATAATTTAACATGATTTTTTGTATATATTAAGCTTGGTTTTGCTAGCAGATTAAATTTTGGTAAACAGAAAAGATAAGAAGGTGTTTCAGGTTACAAAAGTGAAATGTTTTAATAAACAGAATCAATACAAATTCGGGCACGTTTGTAGGATTATGAGAGGGTGAAACTATTCGAGCAAAAAGTACATATCATAGATGAGTGGGCATGAAGAACCATCAGCAAAATAAAGCCAGGATTATGGAAGGCTTAGAAAACCAGACAGTCTAGGCATGTTGGATTATCTGGATTATTTAGATACTCCTATTGCAGTAAGGCATAGAGTCAAATATAAAGTTGTCATGACTTTATATTTCTTAAAAGATGTACTCATGATGGATAGGTATACTTAGTTATGACTATACTTTGATACTGTTCTAAAATTTGATATCTTACTTTTCTAATGATTTAACGCACAGAAACGACTTCTTTTCCTTCTCTTCCTCCCATCTCTCCTCCTCCCTCTCTGTCTCTGCATCTGTATTTCCACACACATGTATATATACACACATATATGGTGGTCAATTAAATTTGACTGAATTTAAGAAAATGAATTAATGGCCAGGTGCAGTAGCTCACTCCTGAAATCCCACCTCTTTCAGAGGCCAGGTGAGGTCATCACTTGAGGCCAGGAGTTGGAAACCAGCCTGGGCAACATAGTGAAACCCTGTCTTTACAAAGAATTAAGAATTAGCTGGGTGTGGTGGCAATGCCTGTACTCAGGATGCTGAGGCAGGAGGATCGCTTGGGCCCAGGAGTTTAAGGCTGTAGTGAGCTGTGGTTGTCCTACTGCATTCCAGTCTGGGCGACAGAGCAGAGACTCTGTCTGAAAAAAAAAAAAAAAAGAAAGAAAGAAAGAAAGAAAGAAAGAAGAAAGAAAAAAATTATTGTGCTATTTTTTATTTTTCCTATGATACTATAATTTTCTGCTTTGCTGTTATCATCTAAAAATGTTTTTGAGTTATTGTACAGAAACAAATCCCATCCTAAGAACTGGAAGATGGTGAAGGAAATTAGTATGTAAGAAGCAAAAGCTAATTGATGATCACTGATGTGGATGACTTAAATGTGCACATCAATTCAACCTTCTAACCAACTACAGGAATGAATATCCCCATTCTACAAATGAGAATATTGAAAACCAAAAGAGGTTCATCAACTTTCTCGAGAGCACACAGCAGGAAAATGTCAGAGGCCAATTTGAATCCAGATCTGTCTGGCTCCAAAACCCGTACTCTTCTCTCTCTATAATTCTTTACTCAAAATACTGCCACCATAAGGTCAGTGGCCTAGAAGACTAAAACTGCATTGATCTTTATGATCCCACATCTGTTTGAAAAAATTCAACGAAGTGTCTTTTTGTTTCACCTTTCAATTATGGACTATTAAACAGTCACTTGTCAATTGATTTACTGGGGGAAAAAAACTATTAGAATCTTTCTTTGTGCATAAAAAGCCATAAGATACATCAGAAGTCTTAGATTCCATGACTACTGTTTGTAGTGAACAGAGAATATAAACTACAGGGAGTTTTCCTGATAATAAAAGTGAAGGCAATGTTTCTGGAATTAAAAAAAATAAGAAGAGTTAGCAAAATAGAATTGGTTTTCTTTTTTCTGTCATCCACATTTAGTGCTATTTCTATCTGAATAGTGGAAAGTACAAATGAAAAATCACAGTCTAACCACGTGCTGGCCTTATAACATGTTACCCCAGTCAATTTCCTGTACAATATATGCTTCCCTTATTCACTTTGCCCCTGTCTATGTATCAGCCACTCCTTTACCTGATAGTTTATCAAGGAAAAGTTAAGCTTTTCAGAGCTCTTTTGTTCTACGCAGTAATTATCCTTCTTGCCTCATTCACTTACCCCAATTACTTCTGTTTCTTTTGTTAGAGAAATAATATAAACTAGCTTGTCCTACATGGGAAGACCTGCTTGAAGCACATTGCAAGTTCTGACTTACATATTCCTCGTACTTAACCCTATGAGGCTAGTTCTTTTATCATCCCTTCTTTACCTATGTAGCTTCTGCAGCATCAAATGGTTATGGAGTAGGGATTTGAACCCATACACTCTGACTAGAGTCCACATACTTAACCCCTGCATTGTGCCATTCAATGCCAAGAAGGAATTTAAATTGTTCTGCCTCATTTTTATTAGTAAAATGTGGATATTTTCTAACTTTCAGAATCATCAGGATTAAATTACATCATTTATTAAGGGGATTATCAGAGTATCTGACACAAAGTATTTTCTCAATAGTTATTATATATTCTATATAATTCTATATATTAAGTTTACTTATATATTTAATACAAGGAAACTATAACATATATTAATTTAATCATTGTCTTCTTCATCATTGTGATTTACCTGTCTCCTATTATGGATATCTTTTGGACAGGATCTTACTTACTTTGTACTCAAAGTGCCCAGTACAGCATCTAAAACTTAACAGCTAGTTAACACATATTTGTTGAGCTAATAAGAAATATACAAATTACTTGAGTAGTGTCATGTGTTTCAAAAGCTTGTTTTGCAATTACTTTGTACTTTCCATGTCATAAATAAACCTTTGTGGAAAGAAAGAATTTTGACTCCCGTTTAACTTTCTTAAAATGGAATATGCCATGTGTTCTATAATAAGGGATGAAGAATGGTAAATTGTGATCATGAAATTGAGAATTGCTGAAAGTCAGTGAACATATAAAAATGTTCCTGTTGACATTTTCTACAATAGATCTCCCTGACAGTACAACCTTTAGAGACTTTCACAAATATAAAGCCTGGATATTTATTTCACAATGATTGCAAGAAAATATATATTTTGTCAAAATGAAATATAAACTGCAGTAATGTTTTTCCTGAGAGTATATTAATCCAAGGAAGCTACTATCACATGATTGACTATATTTTTAAAATCCTGATATACTGGTAGCTCAACATTTAATACGTATAAATACAACTTCAAATAATCATGTACTATATTATAAATGGCATATATAACTGATAATTGTCTAAAGCAAAGGCAGTCTTATTAGTTTGTAAATCTACAGTGAAATCAATGAAAAGGGGCCTGTGAAAGAGATTGTTATGGTGGCACAATATTGAAATTAGCAAACAAATTTAAAACCACCTGATGTTTTTTCCTATTCTGATTTTTCCCCTCAGTTCAAGTCTAGAATTTCTCTTTAATGTACTGTTTCATCCTATTACTCATCCAATCTCTTAATTTTCTTGTTCTCTTCAGTGTTCTATAGTGGAAATAGCATGTATTAGTTTGTACAATAATTTAACACGTATTTGAGTGCCCACTAAGTAGCTGGACTTTGAAATAAGACATTCATGGACCACATAGCAGCAATGTTATTATAAGGGATTTTTCTTGTGTAAGACCTGTCTTTCTCTTTCTTCCCTCTCTTACCTCATTGCCCTCCCTCACTCACTCCCTCTCAAATATTCTTACATGAACGAACACGTACAATAAGCAATCATTTTACAGAGGATATTTGAACAATTTTAGTACTTTGAACAAAACAGCATGATGAATAATCATCTTTCTTAAAAGTGAACTTTAAAGAACTATTGAAACCCAGGAAACACACATAAGAGACTCTATTTCACAGATAATGAACCGATATTTATAGTTAATCACATCTTTTAATGTGAATCTCTCTATTTGAATGTAAGGCATTAGAACATATCCAAAAAAATGGGCCTACTAATAAACACTTGATGTCCTAAAATAAGTATTTTCTCCCTTTTTTTCCTAAGCAATGTTCAGCCTGATAATGAATACATGATTGGTGCAACCTTAGCATCCTCTTCTTACCATCAGGGACATCTTTGAATATGTAGAGAAATATATACTGATTAAGAATACAACACGAAGTACATATTATTTTTAAAAAATAGGATTAGATGAACCAGGGAGGTGATAATAACTCTGCAACATGCCTTGTTTTATAGCCTCTAGTACAAGGGCTGGTTTTTCTGCACAATCTAGGCTGTTCAAAGAACGGATGTATAGGAATTTCAAAAGACTGCTACAGTAAAACACGACAGATCAAATGACTTAATCTAAATATTAAAACACCATTAGAGATATAAGAATAGATCTTCGTATCAAGAAAGATCTGGAACTACCAAGTAAGGGCTTGAGGAAGGAGTAGGAGGAGCAAATTGCCATAATACAAGCAGGTCTGCACAAAGTGAAAGTGATGAAATATGGGATCCAAAGAATCAGTGGAAGAACATGGCATGCATCCTGCAATATGATAACATGCAGATAAAAAGTAAGATGTATTATTCTTCCTATATGCTTAGTCTTTACCCCTCTATTTTACCATATGCTAACTACTGTTGAGGGCTTGCCTACCCACTCCTGTGGTCAGAGTCAGCACCACATAAGATGGTCTATAATATGAGTTTGAGGGACGGCTAGGAAAGATTCTCTGATTTAAAACATCTCTGCTGAGACCCTGTCTTCAGTGATTCAATTCTTTGGGTTATTAAACAAACTGCATTAGCATACAATACAGTTGGAATGGCTAGCATGTAATAATAATGCAAACTAACATTTGTACAACTTTCCAGTTATAAAGTACTTTCTCATTTTTCATATTAATACAGTAGATCTAGATTATTTTTCACTTTGTAGTTGAGGCAAGAGTCCAGAATAATTATGTACCTTGTCCAAATTCATGTAAATAACACATCTTAGAACCAGCAAAACAATGTAGGTAAATAGAAATTCTCAACAATTATATTTAAAAGGAATAAAAATTATGTTTTACTTTTGTTCAACTAAATGAACCACTGAATTTATTTCAATAAAAACTATCACATGACTTTATACTTCATGTTGAATCACTGAAAACATTTTTCAATATGTTCAGCAATAAGGAAGAATATACTGTCACTAATATCATTCAATAGTATTCCAAAAGTTCCATAAAACGCATTAAAAAAGAAAACGTAGTAGAAATGAGATCACAAATTAACATTGCAAATAAAATAATTGTCTTCATTGGGAAACAAAAATAATCAACTGAAAAGCTATTCTATCAGTCTCTAAACTGGTTGATTACAAAGTATACACAGAAAAATCAATATATGTCACACTATTCAAGAGGATGATTAAAGACCTAAATATAAATAGCAAAACTGAAAAATTAGGTGAAAATATTGAAGAAAATCTAAATCTTTGACTTTCAGTAGATAATTCCTTCTTAAATAAAACACTATGTAGACTGGTATGTGATTAAGTCAAAATAGGCATATGTAATTAAATAGACTGATATGTGATTTAAATATATGACTAAGTTAAAACATAAATGATCTTCAAAAACAAATATACTGTGAAAAATATCTGTCATATAGAAAACAGAGAACATGCAGAATAGATTTAAAGAAAACCTTTGCATATAAGATAGTAAATGAGAGTACAGACTTTGGAGCCACCCACAGGAGTTTGAATCCCAGTTCAGCTACTTACCAGCTGTATAACCTTGAGAAAGTGTTTCAACTTCTCTAGGCTCAGTCTCTGCATTTTGCAGAATAGAAATAATAATAGTACCTATCTCATAGAGTTGTTATAAGGTTTATTAAGTTCATAATTTTCAAGCTGTTAGAACAGTACCTGGCATATAGTAACCACAATGTGTATTTGTTAAATAAACTAAACACTAAGAAAATGATGAAAAACCCACCAGAAAAATGACACACCACTCTTAGAAAAGGTCATATGAGTAGCTAGTAACAATATAAAGATATGTCAACCTAAGCTAGTAATAAGAAAAAATCAAGGTAAAACTCTATCAGACTGACAATAAATTTAAAATACTGACAATATTTTGATATATTAAATATTGTCTCAGGTGGAAGAAAGAATAATTTAGAAGTGATTTGGCAGTTTCTATTAAAATTTAAAATAGAACAAAATTTTACTACCTTAGGGAAAGGCTGGCACATTAAAAAGTACAAAGATACAAATAGCAGTATAATTTGTACTAACAAAACAATGAAAGCAACTCAAATGTCCAAATGGCAAAATATAAAATGGTACATTCAGGATATTACATACTGTGCAATCTGGGGAGATGCTATTAACATCTATAGCATTAGAATGGAACTTAATGAGGGCCCAGCACTTTGGGAGGCCAAGGCGGACTGATCATGAGGTCCGGAGTTTGAGACTAGCCTGACCAACATGGTGAAACCCCGTCTCTACTAAAAATACAAAAATTAGCCAGGCATCGTGGCACATGTCTGTAATCCCAGCTACTCAGGAGACAACCAGCAGCAACCCGAAGATGAAACCTAGCTAGGAAGGAAAAAATCTTCATTCCTGCAACTACAAAAAAACAGAATTTTACCAATGACTTGAATGAACCTGGAAGCAGATTCTTTCACAGACTCAGGAGTCTGAGGCAGGAGAATCACTTGAACCCATGAGGCAGAGATTGCAGTGAGATGAGATTGCACCACTGGACTCTATCTCAAAAAAAAAAGAAAGAAAAGTAATGTAACTTGAAAATATCAAGTAAAATTAAACTATTTTTCTAAAATATTTATAAAGTTTATCTGTAGAAAATAGGAATAGTTTCTTTTGCTGTGCAGAGTGAACAGGCAACCTACAGAATGGGAGAAAATTTTTGCAATCTATCCATTTAACAAAGGGCTAACATCCAGAATCTACAAATAACTTAAACAAATTTACAAGAAAAAAAAATAAGTGGGCAAAGGATATGAACAGATACTTCTCAAAAGAAGACATTTATGCATCCAAAACATGAAAAAAAGCTCATCATCACTGGTCATTACTGAAGTGCAATGAGTAATGAGACGCCATCACAATGAGACGCCATCTCATGCCTAACTGGCAATCATTAACGGTCATTAATGGTGATCATTAAAAAGTCAGGAAACAACAGATGCTGGAGAGGATGTGGAGAAATAGAAACGCATTTACACTGTTGGTGGGAGTGTAAATTAGTTCAACCATTGTGGAACACAGTGTGGTGATTCCTCAAGGATCTAGAACCAAAAATACCATTTGACCCAGCAATCCCATTACTAGGTATATACCCAAAGGATCATAAATCATTCTACTATAAAGACACATGCACACGTATGTTTACTGTAGCACTATTCACAGTAGCAAATAGTTGGAACCAACCGAAATGTCCATCAATGATAGACTGGATAAATAAAATGTGGCATATATACACCACAGAATGCTATGCAGCCATGAAAAACAATGAGTTCATGTCCTTTGCAGGGACATGGATGAAGCTGGAAATCCTCATTGTCAGCAAACTAACACAAGAACAGAAAAGCAAACACCAGATGTTCTCACTCATGGCTGGGTGTTGAACAATGAGAACACATGGACACAGGGAAGGGAACATTACACACTGGGGCCTGTCAGGGGTTGGGGGCTAGGGGAGGGATAGCATTAGGAGAAATACCTAATGTAGATGACGGGTTGATGATTGCAGCAAATCACCATGGCATGTGTATACCTATGCAACAAACGTGCACGTTCTGCACATGTATCCCAGAACTTAAATTATAACTTAAAAATATAGGAATAAAAATTACCAAGATAAAACTTTTAAAGGAAAATATGTTTAGAGGATTTGCACTCTCAGGTATTAAAATGTATAACAAACATACAACAATGGCAACAGAAGAGGTGAATGGTATTGTCAGTTAACTGAATTAGTTTCCTGTTGATACTGTGACAAATTAACACACACTTAATGACCTAAAACAACACAAATGTATTGTCTAATAGTTCTAGAGGTGAGAAGTTCAAAATGGGTTTGCTGGACTAAAATCAAGTATTGGCATACTGCATTCCTTCTGGAGGCTTTAGGAGATAATGTATTTCCTTCCTTTTTTGACTCCTAGAGTCTCCCTACCTTCTTTGACTCTTGGATCCTTTCTACATCTTCCAAGCAAGCTTCCTCAAAGCTAGCATCTTTGAATCTCCATGGTATCATTTTGATGCTCTACATTTGTTCTCACAGCTTCTCCATTAAAGAACCTTGTGACTACACAGGGCCCATCTGGATAATCCAGGCTAATATCTCATCTCAGTGTCCTCTCCTTTTCTTAATCACATCTACAAAGTCCTTTTAATCTTGTTCTGATATTCCAGGGATTAGGAGTGAACATTTTTGGGGATCATTATTCTAGTACCTGCCAAATTACACCCCAAAATTTGTGTTCTTAAAAACATTTTTGTAAATAGCATATGACTGTAAATAAATTTAATGAAATATGAATATTAATTATAAATGTAATATGAAACATAAAATATGTAGTAGCCACCACCCCATCAAGATCAAGGGCATTCCTCCCATTTCAAGAGTTCTGTCACGCACCATGTGAGTCAACTTCTTCCACCATCCCTAGGCAAACACTGCTGTTCTGTCACTGTAGGTTAAATTTGTCTTAATTTCTTTCTAGAATTTCATAAAAATAGAATCACACAGCATGTACACCTTTTTATGTCTTGTCTCTTTCATGGAGCAGACTGTTTCACAGTTTAAGCATTGTTATACGTATCAGTAGTCTGTTCTTTTTTATTACTGGATAGTATTTCAGCAATACAGATCTATTATTGATTTACTCATTGTGATAGGCAGACTTCTAAGAATGGCTCCCAAAGATCCTCTCTCTTGTAAAAATTCCCTCCTCTTTGAGTGTAAGTGGAACCTGGGCATATGAGGAGACATCACTCTTACAATCACGTTGCATTCCATGGCAAAAGGGCATTATTTCAGAGAGTCAAATGGAAGCACGGGAGTCCTTCAAATGAAGGTTTTTAATGGCTGGTTTGCAGAAGTTAGAGATTTAAAACACAAGGGGGGTGTACTTATCATTGCTATCTTTAAAGGAGTAGACATATACCATGGACTTGGGGTAGCTTTTAGGAACCAACAGCAACCCAAAGTCAAAAGCTAGCTAGGAAGGAAAAACCTCATTCCTACAACTATAAAAAACAGAATTTTATCAATGACTTGAATGAGTTTGGAAGCAGATTCTTTCACAGACCCTTCAGATGAGAATTCGTTCTTGATTTTGGCCTTGTCAGACCTTAAGCAAATAATTTAGCTAAGTCTGTCTGGACTTTTGACCTACAGAACAATAACATGATATATGGATAGATACTGCTTTACATCAGAGTTTGGGGTAACTTTTATGCAGCAATTGTAAACTAATATACTCATTAACCTGTTAATGAATATTTGAGTTGCTCTTAGTTTGGGCTACTGTAAATAACTCTTGTTTAAATCTTGTTTTTGGTTTTCTTGGGTAGATGTGTAGAAATGGGATTGCTGAGTCACTCCGTAAGAGTATATTTCTCTCTATAAAAAATTGTCAATCAGTGGTTGCACTGTTTTGTATCCCCATCTGTGATGCAAGAGAGTTCCAGTTATTCCACATCCTTGACAACACTGTATGGTCAGTGTTTTTCATGTTAGACTTTTTTGTGGGCATGTGGTAAGGATCATCATGACATTCTAAAGGAGGAAAATTTTACTTCCACCCTCTTAGGGTCTCCAAGTAGGGGAGAGGATTTAGTTGGCATAAAACAGATTAACAGGAAAAAAACTCTCTAAAGAAAATCTATTAAAATGTACAGAATTTTTACATGTATGTGGGAGTACCCATAGGAAAATGAAGATCCAAAGAAGCAGTTAGACCTGAATGTTTACATACTAAATAGGAAAAAGAGTAGTAAATTGTGAAAACTTGACAAAACACAGAGACATGGGCTAGGATATTCAATTATAGAGAAATGACTAGAGATATTGAGGGTTAATTTACCAAGGTTGCTTTGTGCAGATTTTCCTTGGCCTTGACTCTCCGTCTTTGGTGATAAGCATATCTTTCTTCCTGCTGATATAGGGATACTATCTTTTACATGGGATTTTCATCTCTTGCTTTCAAGAAGAAAAAGGAAGATCAGATTGCTCTTCTTGCATCTGCTATTTTCTTAAGTGCCCTTAACTCAAAATGATTCTTATGCCAAAATGGAATATTTGGAGCTGGCATATTCAGTCACCTTTCAAAATGATTACTATAAATCTTCAATTTTAGCATCTTTTCATGTACTTATTGGACATTTGTATGTTTTATGTGAGTATAATTTCACATTCTTTTTTTATTGAATCATGAGTTTTTTATGTAGTTTTAATACATGGCCATTGACAGGTATACTATGAATATAATTTTCCAGCTTCTAGCTTGTCTTTTTATTTTTCTTAATGTCTCCCAACAAGCAGAAATTAAAAACTTTAATAATTTTAAAATCATTAAAGTCAAATGTATTTATTAATAAAGTCAAATTTTTTATTTTTTAAATTTAACGTTAGTATTTTAGAGTATCCTTGCCTTAGAAATCTTTGCCTTCCCGAAGATTGGGAAGATTTTCTCCTATATTTTTCCTTCAAGTTTTAGAATTTCACAGTTTGTGTGTTATACCGTTTGTGAGAAATTTATATCTTTCGCCAGATATGTTAGGCAGGATTCTAAGTTCTCCCTGAAGATTTCCCATCTCCCTTGTGTACACAGCCTACATAATTCTTCGATCTGTGAACCTGATATACTTTGCTCCTGTTATTAAGTTATGTATACGTTACCATTGACTCTAAAATAAAGAAATCATCTCGTGAGTCTAACCTGATCACATGCATACTTTAAAAGCAAACAGTTGGGGGAGAAAAAAAAAAAAAAAAAGCAGAGAGTTGGTTGGTGCTGGCAAGATGGTGGAATAGGAACAGCTCTGGTCTGCAGTTCTGAGACCCATGTGGAAGGCAGGTGATTTCTGCATTTCTAATGGAGGTGCCCTCTTCATCTCATTGGGAGTGGTTAGAGAGTGGGTGCAGCCCATGGAGAGCAAGCAGAAACAGGGTGGGGTGTCCCCTCACCCTGGAAGTGCAAGGGGCAGGGGAGCTTCTCCTTCCCAGCCAAGGGAAGCCCACGAGGGACTGTGCTACCCAGTCTCCCCAGTACTATGCTTTTCCCACAGGTTTTGAAGTCCACAGACCGAGAGATTTCTTAATGTGCCTACACCACTGGGGTCCTAGATTTCAAGCACAAAACTGGGCAACTGTTTGGGCAGACACTGAGTTAGCTGCAGTAATTTTTTTTCTTCCCGCATACCCCAGTGGCACCTGGAACCGCATCGAGACAAAAACAGTCACTCCCCTGGAAAGGAGTCTAAGGCCAGGGAGCCAAGTGGTCTCAGTCAGTGGGTCCCATTCCCAAGGAGCCCAGCAGGCTAAGAACCACTGGCATGAAATTCTTGCTGCCAGCACAGTAGTCTGAAGTTGGCCGG
Source organism: Piliocolobus tephrosceles (assembly GCF_002776525.5). Classification (NCBI taxonomy): domain Eukaryota; kingdom Metazoa; phylum Chordata; class Mammalia; order Primates; family Cercopithecidae; genus Piliocolobus; species Piliocolobus tephrosceles. The sequence goes on from NC_045443.1 coordinate 75,943,619, forward strand.
GAACGCTAGAGCTTGGTGAGAGGAGGGGCATCCACCATTACTGAGGCTTGGGTAGGCAGTTTTCCCCTGACAGCGCTAAGGAGACTGGGAGGTTTGGACTGGGTGGAAAACAACACAGTGTGGCAAAGTGGCTGTGGCCAGATTACCTCTGTAGATTCCTCCTCACAGGGCAGGGCATCTCTGAAAGAAAGGCAGCAGCCCCACTCAGGGGCTTATAGATAAAACTCTCATCTCACTGGGATAAAGCATCTGGGGGAAGGGACAGCTGTGGGTGCAGCTTCAGTGGACTTATACATTCCTGCTTGCCAGCTCTGAAGAGAGCAGCGGGTCTCCCAGCACAGTACTTGAGCTCCACACTAAGTAACAGACTGCCTCCTCAAGTGGGTACCTGACTCCTGTGCCTCCTGACTGGGAGACACCTACCTGCAGGGGTGGACAGACATCTCATGAAGGAAGAGCTCTGGCTGGAATCAGGCCAGTCTCCATCTGGGATGAAGCTTCCAGAGGAAGGAGTAGGCAGCCATCTTTGCGGTTCTGCAGCCTCCGTTGGTGATACCCAGGTAAATAGGGTCTGGAGTGGACCTCCAGCAAACTGCAACAGATGTGCATAAGGGGAGTCTGACTGCTAGAAGGAAAACTAACAAACAGAAAGCAATAACAACAACATCAACAAAAGGAACCCCCACACAGAAACCCCATTCAAAGGTTATCAACCTCAAAGATCAAAAGTAGATAAATCCGTGAAGATGAGGGAAAACCAGCGCAAACAGGCTGAAAATTCCAAAAAACCACAATGCTTCCTCTTCTCCAAATGATCACACTCCTCTCCAGCAAGGGCACAAAACTGGACAGAGAATGAGTCTGACAAATTATCAGAAATAGGCTTCAGAAGATGGGTAATAACAAACTCCTCTGAGCTAAAGGAGCATGTTCTAACCCAATGCAAGGAAGCTAAGAACCTTGACAAAAGGTTACAGGAACTGCTAACTAGAATCACCAGTTTAGAGAAGAACATAAATGACCTGATGGAGCTGAAAAACACAGCATGAGAACTTCATGAAGCATATACAAGTATCAACAGCCAAATCAATCAAGCAGAAGAAAGGATATCAGAGACTGAAGATCAACTTACTAAAATGAGGTGTGAAGACAAAATTAGAAAAAAAAAAAAAAAAAACTGAAAAGGAATCAACAAAACCTCCAAGAAATTTGGGACTATGTGAACAGACCAAACCTACGATTGACTGGGGCTGCTGAAAGTGACGGGGAGAATGGAATCAAGTTGGAAAACACACTTCAGGATATTATCCAGAACTTCCCCAACCTAGCAAGACAGGCCAACATTCAAATTCAGGAAATACAGAGAACACCACTAATATACTCCTTGAGAAGAGCAACCACAAGACACATAATTGTCAGATTCTCCAAGGTTGAAGCAGAGGAAAAAATGTTAAGGACAACCAGAGAGAAAGGTCAGGTTACCTAAAAGGGAAGACCATCAGACTAACAGTGGATCTCTCTGCAGACACCCTACAAGCCAGAAGAGAGTGGGGGTCAATATTCAACATTCTTAAAGAATTTTCAACCCTGAATTTCATATCCAGCCCTGTAAGTTTCATAAGAGAAGAAGAAATAAAAATATTTGCAGACAAACAAATGCTGACAGATGCTGTCACCACAAGCATGCCTTACAAGAGCTCCTGAAGGAAGCCCTAAACATGGAAAGGAAAAACCAGTACAAACCACTGCAAAAACACACCAAAATACAAAGTCCAAAGACACTATGAAGAAATGGCATCAACTAATGTGCAAAATAACCAGCTAGCGTCATAACAGGATCAGATTCACACATAGCAATATTAACCTTAAATGTAAATGGGCTAAATGCCACAATTAAAAGACAAAAGACTGTCAAATTGGATAAATACTGAAGACCCATTGGTGTGCTGTATTCAGGAGATCCATCACACGTGTAAGACAGACATACGCTCAAAATAAAGGGATGGAGGAATATTTACCAAGCAAATAAAAAACAAACAAAAAAAAAAAACAGGGTTGCAATCCTGGTCTCTGCTAAAACTGACTTTATGCCAACAAAGACCAAAAAAGACAAATAAGAGCATTACCTATTGGTAAAGGGATCAATGCAACAAGAAGAGCTAATGATCATAAATGTATATGCACCCAATACAGGAGCACACAGATTCATAAAACAAGTTCTTAGAGACCTACAAAGAGATTTAGACTCCCACACAATAATAGTGGGATATTTTAAAACCCCACTGTCAATATTAGACAGATCAACAAGACAGTAAATTAACAAGGTTATTCAGGACTTGAACTCAGCTCTGGACCAAGTGGACTTAACAGATGTCCACAGAACTCTCCAGCCCAAATCAACAGAATATATATTCTTTTCAGCATCACATAGCACTTATTCTAAAATCGACCACATAATTGGAAGTAAAACACTAATAAGCAAATGCAAAAGAACTGAAATCATAAACAGACTCTCAGACCACAGTGCAATCAAATTAGAACTCAGGATTAAGAAACTCACTCAAAACCACACAACTACATGGAAACTGAACAACCTGCTCCTGAATGACTACTGGGTAAATAACAAAATTAAGGCAGAAATAAGTAAGTTCTTTGAAACCAAAGAGAACAAAGACACAACATGCCAGAATCTCTGGGACACAGCTAAAGCAGTGTTTAGAGGGAAATTTATAGCACTAAATGCCCACATCAGAAAGTGGAAAATATTAAAATTGACACCCTAATATCACAGTTAAAAGAACTAGAGAAGCAAGAACAAACAAATTCAAAAGCTAGCAGAAGACAAGAAATAACTAAGAGCAGAACTGAAAGTGACAGAGACAAGAAAAAACCTGCAAAAAAAGAAATCAATGAATGCAGGAGCTGGTTTTTTGAAAAGATTAAGAAAATAGACAGACTGCTAGCCAGACAAAGAAGAAAAAAGAAAATCAAATAGACACGTAAAAAGTGATAAAGGGGATATCACCACTGATCCCACAGAAATACCAACTACCATCAGAGAATACTATAAACACCTCTATGCAAACAAACTAGAAAGCCTAGAAGAAATGGATAAAAATTCCTGGACACAAACACCTTCCCAAGACTAAACCAGGAAGAAGTCGAATCCGTGAATAGACCAATAACAATAACAAGTTCTGACATAGAGGCAGTAATAGCCTACCAACAACAAAAAAAAGGCCCAGGACCAGATGGATTCACAGCTGAATTCTACCAGAGGTACAAAGAGGGGCTGGTACTGTTCCTTCTGAAACTATTCCAATCAATAGAAAAAGAGGGAATCCTCCCTAACTCATTTTATGAGGCCAGCATCATTCTGATTCCAAAACCTGGCAAGACACACACAAAAAAAGAGAGAAAATCCCAGGCCAATATCACTGATGAACATCAATGTGAAAATTTTCAATAAAATACTGGTAAAGCAAATCCAGCAGCACATCAAAAAGCTTATCAACCACAATCGAGTCTGCTTCATACCTGGGATGCAAGGCTGGTTCAACGTACACAAATCAAAAAACGTAATCCATCACATGAACAGAACCAATGACAAAAACTACATTATCTTAATAGATGCAGAAAAGGCCTTCAATAAAAATTCAACACCCATTCATGCTAAAAACTCCCAATAAACTAGGTATTGATGGAATGTATCTCAAAATAATAAGAGCCATTTATGACAAATCACAGCCAATATCACACTAAATGGGCAAAAACTGGAAACATTCCCTTTGAAAATAGGCACAAGACAAGGATGTCCTCTCTCACCACTCCTATTCAACATGGTATTGGAAGTTCTGGCCAGAGCAATCAGGCAAGAGAAAGAAATAAAAGGTATTCAAATAGGAAGAGAGGGAGTCAAATTGTCTCTGTTTGAAGACAACATGATTGTATATTTAGAAAACCCCACTGTCTCAGCCCAAAAACTCCGAGGCTGATAAACAATTTCAGCAAAGTCTCAGGATACAAAATCAATGTGCAAAAATCACAAACATTCCTATACAATAATAATAGACAGTCAGAGGGTCAAATCATGAGAGAATTCCCATTCACAATTGCTACAAAGAAAATAAAATACCTAGAAATACAACTTACAAGGAACATGAAGGATGTCTTCAAGGAGAATTATAAACCACTGCTCAAGGAAATAAGAGAGGACACAAACAAATGGATAAACTTTCCATATTCATGGATAGGAAGAATCAATATTGTGGAAATGACCATACTGCCCAAAGTAATTTATAGATCCAATGCTATTCCCATCAAGCTACCATTGACTTTCTTCACGGTACTAAGAAAAAAAAAAACAACTCTAAATTTCATATAGAACTGAAAAAGAGTCCATATAGCCAAGACAATCCTAAGAAAAAGGAACAAAGCTGGAGGCATCACACTACCTGACTTCAAACTATACTACAAGGCTACAGTAACAAAAACAGCATGGTACTGGTACCAAAAGAGATATATAGAGCAATGGAACAGAACAGAAGCCTCAGAAATAACAGCACACATCTACAACAATCTGATCTTTGACAAACTGACATAAACAAGCAATGGGGAAAGGATTCCATATTTAATAAATGGTGCTGGGAAAACTGGATAGCCATATGCAGAAAACAGAAATTAGAGCCCTTCCTTACACATTATGCAAAAATTAACTCAAAATGGATTAAAGACTTAAATGTAAAACCTAAAACTGTAAAAACCCTAGATAAAACCTAAGCAATTCTGTTTAGAACATACACATGGGCAAAGACTTCATGACTAAAACACCAAAAGCAATTGCAACAAAAACCAAAATTGACAAATGGAATCTAATTAAACTAAAAAGCTTCTGCTTAACAAAAGAAACTAGCATCAGAGTAAACAGGCAACCTATAAAATGGGAGAAAAATTTTTCAACTTATCCATCTAACAAAGGGCTAATATCCAGAACCTACAAGGAACTTGAACAGATTTACGAGAAAAAAAAAAAAAAAACATCAAAAATTGGACAAAGGATATGAACAGACATTTCCCTAAAGAAGTCAATTATGCGGCCAGCAAACATGAAAAAAAGCTCATCACTGGTCATTAGAGAAATGCAAATCAAAACCACAGTGAGATACCATCTCACACCAGTTAGAATGTCAATCATGAAAAAGTCTGGAATCAACAGATGCTGGCGAGGATGTGGAGAAATAAGGATGCTTTTACACTGTTGATGGGAGAGTGTAAATTAGTTCAACCATTGTGGAACACAGTGTGGCTATTCCTCAAGGATCCAGAACCAGAAATACTATTTGACCTACCAATCCCATTACTGGGTATATACCCAAAGGATTATAAATCATTCTACTATAAAGACACATGAACGCATATGTTTATTGCAACACTACTTACAATAGCAAAAACTTGGAACCAACCCAAATGCCCATCAATGACAGACTGGAAAAATAAAATGTGGCATATATACACAATAGAATACTATGCAGCCATGAAAAAGGATGAGTTCGTGTCCTTTGCAGGGACATGGATGAAGCTGGAAATCCTCATCCTCAGCAAACACAGGAACAGGAAACCAAACACCGCATGTTCTCACTCTTAAGTGGGAGCTGAACAATGAGAACACATGGACACAGGGAGGGGAACATCACACACTGGGGCTGTTGGACAGTGGGGGAAAGGGGAGGGAGAGCTTAGGACAAATACCTAATGTATGTGGAGCTTAAAACCTAGACGACAGGTTGATAGGTGCAGCAAACAACCATGGCACATGTATACCTATGTAAAAAACTTGCGTGTTCTGCACATGTATCCCAGAACTTAAAGTAAAATAAATGAAAAAAAACAAAAAGCAGATACTTTTCTCTGGAGGAGATGAGGGAGTCGGAGGGCATCATTGTGTGAGCAACTAGAGAGGGATGTGACTTGAGGAAGGTTCTCCTTTGCTGAGACAGAGACCACCATGAAGCAAGGGTTAGAGACTGGCCTTCAAGAGCTGATGCTGTTCACTTCTTCCTTCTTTTCAGAAAAAGAATCTGTGACTCCAAGAGATTAATGAGCTTATCCACTGTCACAGTGCTATTAAATAACACTGATTACAAATTCAAAATCATTTTTTACTGATTACAAATAATGTCTGTCCATTCTGCCACATTAGCTTCCATGGGTTTCATCTGTAAACTGTGATGTCTGAGATGCAATCATCAAGATCTAAACATAATTTTTTATACCAGACTATCACACAGTGCAATGAGATACTAAACCAATATTTGAATACCCAAAGAGTGAATAAAAGAGTCTAGAAACTCTGTTTACTGTTTTAAGTCCCCTCATTGCTCACCATATGATGTTGTACACTCTTCCACTGGTTCTGAGTTTGCTGTTAGAAAGAGATAGTTAAAACCTTGAAGAATGATTATATAATAATCGACTCTTTGTTCTTTAAGGTATATATGGATCATCTGAGGATTTGGTTAAACTGTAGATTTGGGTTAATAGTTTAAAGACAGGCCTGGGTCTGCACTTCTAATGAACTCCTTGCTAATGGAGATGCTACTGCTCCACAGAACACACTGAATTAGTGCATTTGTTAAAAACAAAAAATGATAGGGAACTTGAATTTGACATAGAGTACAGGAAGAGTCCAACAGAAGTAGAGCCATTCAGTGTTCCCAGTGATATCAATATACCCATGTAAGAAGGGATCCCAAATATTCAAAAAAAAATTATTTATATAGATTTTTTGAAACTCACCTATAAAAATCAAGTTTCACTAGGATGAAGTTGGTGGTGGCAAAAGACCTATTTGTAGTATCCTGAGATGATTAGGGCTTAGGAGAGTAAGAAATATAAAGTTAACTTTGAGAGAAAGGAACATATTGTCTACTATCAGTTTAATATTTTATATCTTTGAAAAATAAATATTCACTCATCTGTTTCATGGCTAACTTTTAATGACAAAGTTAATATATTGCTAATTTGTGATATAATAGCTTCTAATGTTTACAAGGAGTTCATTAAGCTCTGATAATAAATTCAATCCCTGGATTATGCTTTTAGTTTGAAATGCAATATAGGTGAGACATTTCCATCTCTCATTTAATCAAATGCAGAAAAATGCTGCCACACTTGAAAACTCTTGAACATCTTTTTCGGTTGGTTGGTTTTTAGACAAAAGTGTATTGAACTGATGTACAAAGCCTTCTTAAAACTCACAGATTTGTACAATAGAGTGTATACTTATTTTGATGATATATTTATTGGAATATATTAGTTTTATGGAAAACGTTCTATGATGTAAATGTACATTTAACATAACATCTTCAACAACATCATCTTAAAGTTTCAGCTGAAATGTACTATGATATTGGGTTTTATTAAATACATTTGTGAATACCAATGTGTACATTTTTCTCTGGAAAGTCTAATTCTGAGTGTCTCAAATTAATGCAATTTGATTCGTCTCTTAGAATTTAGGGCTTAGGTTTTGCTGGGACAAGAGCTGTCTCTGGGGAGAAAAATTCATTTGACTTACATAGAAAATTTCATATAGAAGAAGCTGTTATTTGAACGAAGATTTGGTTTATAAACAGTGCCTCAAAAATCCTGATGGAGTGTTATTCACCAAGAAATGAAAATTTTGGAGCTGGTTTATGATGTTTATAAAGAAAACAAAGACAGATAATTTATCTCATTCTATTACTCTCCTTTATGTCTTTGTCATGTCATCTGACATTCTATTTATGTTATTAAAAAATGAAGTTCAAGAATGCAAATTAGATTGCCAGGGATGAAAATATGTTTTTTAATTAAATTTGAACTCTTGATCCACTTTATTCTCTTAGTATTTGAATAATCAACATTCCTTTTTATGACAATTCTCCTGAGCCATGGCAGCTGACATGTCTAAGACAGCAGTTTTCTCCAACTTCTTTAAGAGTTTTCAGATCTATATAGAGATCATTTTTCTCATTGTCAATAAGTGGTAAGAAAGGCCTCAATGGTAATTTTCCATTAGGTTTAGAGGGTCAGTGCAGTGCCATTCAAACAACAGTTTTAAAGTCAGATTTTTGTAAAATTCCTGTTTACTAACTGCATGGACTTAGATAATTATCAATTGCTCAGTTTTATCAATTAGTAATTAATAATACATAATGCACATGTCTTACGTAATAATGATTATGTAAAATTGCGTAACAGGACATCTATAAAACACCTAGCACAACTTCTGACCATAGTTATGCGTGATAAATGTGTTCATAGTCTTCCTCTTTTTACTTTTGTTATGTCCCTCCCTCAAATTTATGAAGTCCTTATTAAGATAACTTGTATTAGTTGTCAATAATCTATATTTGGCAAAACACTTTGTAGGTTGATTTTCCAGTCCCTCAGAATATACTTCCCATTCTATATTGAAAGAGAAACAAAACCTAATCCAACTGTGAATCATGTTAAAATAAAACTATGTTCATGTGAGACATTCCAACTTCCTCAAAATGCATTGTATTTATAAACACAATTTTGAAATATTTAATAGCTTTTCTTTCAATCAATTTCATTGAACAAATGTTTCTTAGTTGTTTTGATGTCAATTCTATTCAAAATTTTCCTGCCTCTTATTTTGATATAACAGTGACTGACTCAATAATGCATTTTTTGGAATATAGCACCTACTTGATAATGCTATTTTAATGCTAAGAAAACATTTTCATATAGACCATTGTTAGGTAGGTATGAGGACCATCAGGGGAACAATTAAATAATCACAAAGTATTTTAGTAAAAGACAAGGAGGCTAATGATATGGATTTTCATCTTGCTCTAGCATATTTCTATTTAAAACACCATTAGGAACCATTTCTCCATAGATCCCCTAGATACCCCAGGGATCCCTCATCCTCCATAGAACCCCCACAAAAATGAATTGATGTATTATTTGGAAATTCATTCATTCAAAAATATTTATTGAGCCCTGACTATGTGCCAGTATTGTTGGAGCACTTAGGATGCATCAATATCCAAAACAGACTATAATCTGTTATAAAATCTGTGGAGCTTACATTTTGGTGGATGATAATGAGATAAGCAATAAGTAGTAAACATAATAAATAAAATACACACTTTGTTTAAAAGTGATAGATGCTTTGAGAAAGAAAGAAGAGCAGCTAAGAGGGTATACAAACACTGTGAAAGCAGGTGGGTTGCAGTTGACCAATGGCTGATGACTTTAAGATTATATTAAACAATATACTAGGAAGTCAACAAATGAGACCAGAGCTAGGAAAAGACTACATTCAGATACAGTGAAAAACACCATTGCTTGTTATGCCAGTTAATGTTCTCAGTTGAAAACAGCTCAGAAATTTATTAAGGTGCATTAGGTAGCCCAAAGTGTCTTTCATTAGGTAGTCCAAAGTATCTTCCAGAGATCCAAAACTCAGCCAGGAAAAATTCTGAACCATGCTAGGTGATCTATTGCAGAAAAAAAATTGCCATCACATGCAACCAGCACAAATAACACAGTTGTTGGAGTCAACACAGTTTGCGCTGATGATACGAATGACCTAACCACGAATTTCCACCACTGCTACCTTCAAAGGGTCATGCTCTTTCACCACCATGCTCATGGAAAGATGGATTCTGTACATGCCTCGTTTCTCCTACTTGTCTCATAAAGATTCCTGTTGTTTCTTCTAGCTGGCTCAAACAGTTTTGTCTAGTTGGCAGAGCCTGGGTCACTTCCCAGTGCTCTATCTGCAAGTGGGGCTGGCACAAGAAATCCTGGGATCTACCATAGTAGGAAAGGACTGATAGTGTGGGAAATGCCCTAAATACACAAGAGGCATTTAAATGATTTGGGGCAAGCCAAACATTACAAATATCCACTACGGCTAGAAATCACTGATTAACTTTTGAGTCGTATATTTTTATTTTTTACCTTACTCTTGATTATAGTTCCCCCAACCCCCCACCCCACAGACTCATAAGATTGTAGCACTGTGTATTTCAATAGCAAGGTTTTAGAACATTTTAGTTTTCAGGGAACATGGATTTTTCTTTCACAAAGGATAAAGGTAGAAAATCGGTTGATATTAATAACAGTTTTCATGGTTATTATATTTGAATATCTAGGTAAAGGTGAAAGAAGTTTTCTTGAGGAGTACAAACCAGTTGTAGTTTAAACAAAAAATCCTAGAGTTTCATAGGCTATAGGAAGTAGGTGCTTTAGTTAAGCAGTCTCCCTTTTCACATATTTATTTCTTCATAAAAACAGATTAATAATATATTCTTCTCAGTCACAACTTGTACTATTAAAGAATCAATGATTCTCTTAAAAATTATGTGAATTGTGAAAATCACAGTTATAGAATTATATACTATAAACCTCAAAGTAGGTACATTAGTTATGATTTATGAACTATGTATATTCATTTAAGAATAGTAGTTTTCTATTCTCAAAGACCTTTTTTTTCTCTCTTTCTTATTTCTAATTATTTTCATCTATAAAATATTTATCATGAATTCTTAAATACAGTATGTGTTTAAATACTTTACCTATATTTATAAAGAAGTCAAGCAGAAGGTTGTATCATAATGATTTCACCTCATTTAACTAAAATGAAACTGAGCCAAAAACAGCAGTGAAATCTTTGCTGAAGACAGTAACAGAACAGTTTTCGTTAAATAGGTCATCATTAAAGAAAGGCAGGAAGGGAGACAAAGACTGCAAGTCAGAAACTGGAAGACTGATATATGTGAATATGTTGAAGAATATGGTAAATCACATTGGAGGTAGGCAGATCATTAAAGAATAAACCATTTAGCACAAAATGAACATACTGAAAGATGGAGCATGTTTATTGAAGACAAATTCTTCTATTTCATTTCCAAGCTGAAGCCCTTAAGGGCTGCTATTATTCCCTCAAAGAGTCACCCCTTTGCTCTCTAGGCTGTTCAGGCCACAGCACCTGACTCTGCAAGGAAGATGAATTCTAATTGTGGCCTTTGAGAGACTGCAAAGCAAATGCTACTCGCTTCCGTAGACTTATTACTGGATGTTTCTATGCAAGACTGCAGAAAATTGGGCCACACATGAGTTCCTTTAGAATTAGCCAGACTACAACTTACCACAATTGAAAAGACTTTGTCGTAGGTGCCAAGGATGTTTGGACAAGCTAGATTTCCACATCTTCTCACAGGGGAGTGCTGACACATTTGTCACTTCCTAAATCAATGAGTAGCCCTGTTGTTTTGCAAACTTTACCAATGGCAGATATACTCTCCCCAGAGATACTGAGAGCCTGGCTGAGAAGGCTGGGCAATCTGCAGAGATATGTACCGCAGACAGTTTTCCCTTGAGCTAAGAAACTTCAAATACTATTATGATGCTTTGACTATAAGCAAAGGAATTTTCAGAATAAACCATTCTTATATGCTTGGCAGTATAATAAATGCAACATGCAGAGAGATTAATCTGATCATTATCCAAAAAATGGAATGGAAGAGAGAGCCTTGCCTGTCACACCTTTAACTATGTCAAACACAGCAACGAAATAAAACATCAATTTATTTGGAACACAATTTATCATTCTTAGTGTTTTCTCACGTGTATCAGCTTGTTTGACTACAACAACTTCCCAAGCCTTGAGACAATATAGTATGTGATTCAGCACAGGAGTAAGAACCAGAAGATATAGGTCCAAGACACAATTATATCTATCTGTGTGTCATCAGCATCTCAGTCACATTGTGTACAAGATAATGTGAGGCTAAGTGAGACAATGAATGAGCAAGTGCTTTGTAAAAGGCTCTACACATAGAAAGTGATGCTATTATCATTGAAGTGGACAATACCCTAGTAAGCCAGGCTGGATACCATGTTTTATCCAGCCTCAGACTTAAGTGAAGATTGCCAGAAATATAAGAAGGAAACCCAATTTAAAAAAAAATACAGACCTCTGTGGACACCAGGGTGAGGTTTTTGAACTATTCTTATTTGGGCTTTAAACGAAAAGACCACCCTTGAAGCCTGGAGAAATCTAGGACATCTGAGTTACATAAGCTACTCTTTGAAATGCAGCAATTATTTTTGGTCAGATAACACCGAAGGAAAGTTTTTGTAATTCTGTTGTATGTGGAACAAACAGTACCTGTTCAGGTACTGGGAACTGAATGCTTCTTTATTTGTAGAAACAGAAGCTATGAGGTGGCAGTTTTGACATGTTTATAAAGCTATGAACACAAACAGAAAGAGAGATTATTATTTGACAATAATTTTATTTTCAGAGTTGAGAGCAGTTGAGTTTCAATTTCTCATAAAAATATTAAATGTGTATGCATGCACATACCCATATATCACCAATGCAAAAAAAAAAAAAAAATGCTTACTATAGAGCAAGGCTTAGGAATTTGGATGAAATTGTAAACACTATTGAAGCTGCTCTAATTTTAAATTCCCTCTTGCAGCTGCAGCATCCTGCCCTAATCTCTATGAATACAACACATCCATTTAAATAAAAATAGTTATCTGCACCATTCTTCCCTTTACCAGCTGCAGAACTATCATAAGCCTTTGTTTATTCTCTATTTTATATATATAGAAATAAAGTCATTTAAAATTAAAATAATAATGCCCCCTTTTCCAGTCTCTAGATCCTGTCAAGTTTAACCTAATGTAAATTAATGTGACTGGTTTTATATTTAACAAACCAATAAATCTGTTGTTTCTGTGAACTGGAGAGGAAACAGTTTCTGAGCAGGGGGCTTGTTCTCTATTGTTCACAGGTTTTTTTCTCTACAGTCAATTGGCTAGTTGACATCCTTTATAGTAGTTCCTGAACACCCTATAGTCTTTCTCTCCTCTTGTCTTTGTAAAACTTCTTTCTTTCTCCTATTCATCTCTGGAAAATCTGTCCTAACACTCCATTACATAGTTACTTCTCAGAGAGAGATCACTTTCAGTGCCTCTCTTTTGTGCTCCTAAAGCACCATGAGCCTCTCTCTACAGTAACATGCATTTCACTAGTGCTCAATTTGAGCAGAAGTCCTATCTATATTTTCCCCAGCATTGTACTCTCAGCACAGATCAGACAGATGCTTCATTAAAAAATAGTTGAACAAATGGAAGATAAGGATGAGTGTGTCACCTACTGTCTTGCCTGCGTACTCTAATGCCTAGTACTCTGTTAGCACAGAGACAGTGTTTAGTAAGAGGGATGTGTTGGCCAGAAGAGAAAGACAACTGTGAGGGCACAAGAAAAGACAATCCATTCATTATTCTCATTGCCATTAGAATAAAGTTAGTAGTACCTATGGCTGTTAAAGTTCATCTTGGTTCAAACCTTCGTTGTCTATCCTGCTTCATCTTTTGCCTCTTACCAGACATCTGCTCTCCCTGCACACCACTGTCCACTGCATAACTGCAGGCCTAATCATTCAAGTTCTCTCTTTGCCAAAACTTTGCATGTTATTTCTTCTATTAGAAAACCACTTCATAACTTCCTTACCTTGCTTCCTCAAACTTCGGGTGTTAAAATAGTTATTGCTTTCTCAGAAGACCCTTTCCTGATACACCAGAATAACATTAAATGAGGTTTTTCCATGTGCTCTTTTTGCATACTGAGCTGACCCTGGTTTATTAGCCAGATTGTATTGCAAATTATGTGATTTCCAGATTTTAAACCCCTTTCTAATGTATGATTTCAAGTGCCATTTCAGTTAAGATAAAGCCCAAACTTCTTAACATGGAACAGAACGTTCTTGGGGATCAAAGCACTATTTGGTATTCCAGCCTCATTGCAGCCTTAAGGCCTTTGGCCATAATGTTCATTCTATTTTAAAAATTCTTCTAGCTTTCCTGATTTTTTTTTTCTTAACTTTTTGTCCTCTCTCAGAGCACAGAGCCTCCTCTTTAACCCAGCAACCAGTTAATTCCTAGTTCAAAATATCTGTTGTACAAATGGATGAACTAGCACTGTTCAGCTAACTATATTCTCCGACACAATCAAGCCACAAGCATATTAGACTTTAGTAAAATCTATGTATGTTTTTACAAAATACTTACTGTAAATCATATGCTTTTAAAAAGTCTGGTAACCTGCAGATGAATTATAGATGTATGTACCTGTTCTAATACTTCTCTCTTCTCCTCCATTAGTCTGTAACAGTTAAGACCCAGAGATTTGTTGTTTCTGTCTCTTTCTATCAATTAAATCCTTCAACAAGGATATCAAGGTATTTAAAAGGGAAAATGCTGTTTAGCCCACTGGAGTTGAGAGTGCATAAATTTAATGCCCACATCAATAATTATGCAAGGTTATATTGTGGACAAATTGTATAAACTAGATGCTCATTGTTTTAATTAAACTCCAGAGCTATTCCAATTAAGACAGCTGTAGAACGATATGCGGGGAGAGAAAAATGAAAGTAGGGATATTGAGTGTCTGAAGAAAAAAAAATAATGGGGAAACTGAATAATCAATTTGATATTATATAACAAAGTCAACTTGAGAAGTCAGATTGCAGGAACTGTTTTTCTCAATTTTCTGTACTGCAAAAAGCGTACTATATGGTTTAATGAGCTAGGTCTTCCTTGTGCCTAGGGAACAACCTATAGGAAAGACTAAGAGCTGCTTAGTAAGCCTGCTGTGCACATACATGAAATGTTAGGAATACAAATTAAAATGTTACACAAAAGGCACTGGTGAGTCAGTGAAGGGATTTAAAAGAAGAGTTGAATAAAGTGTGATTATTTTGTTTGAGATTTCAGCTGATTGAAGTCAGGGATAATTAATAATGACTCAAAAAAGATGTAGAATTATCATGGACTATCTTTTACAGATATAAGAAAACGACAGTATTCATATTCAGATCAACTACATATTAAACTTCTACTGTATGTCAGTTCAACTACTGCTTTTCTATATTTTACCTCTAATCTTACAATCTTATGAGATTCAGATGGGTATTATTACCATTTTAAAGATGAGGAAATTATAGCTGCCCCAGTGTCACACACACATTAGAGGTCAGAATTGGAATTTGAATCCAGGACACTGCATTCCAAAGACCAGGTCATTTTCTAGCCACAGGTCCCATTAATTTATTATTCCTGACAATAATCATATTGAGTCAGTGCCATCTTCTTCATTTTAAAGATGAGAAAACAGAAGCCCAGAAGAGTTCAGTAACTAACATAACACCATATCCTCAGTCAATGCTAAACCTGGAATTTGAACCTTGGTCTTTTTTAGTCTCAGGCAGTCTTTTTCCTTTTAGCTTCGCTTTAATGTGGTAACTCTGTCTTATACTTTGGTAACTTTGTGGGTGAAATGGTAAAGAATCATTCATTTTTATATAATTAAGAGAGTTATTTTTAAATGTGTAAATACTGCATCTGGAAATTGTGGCTACACATAAAAGAGATTTCTTAAAGTTGAGCTCACAGACAGGCTTACATTTCAGTCTGATTTTGCTCTTTGCAAGTAATATCCACTTCAGGCATTTGAAATAAGTTGGTGCTGAGGACTATTGGGTCAAGTTGTTGAAATTCTTAATTGATTTATTGATTAATCTACTACAACAGAATCTCACGTATTTTGACTAAAAAGATCCGCCCTCTTTCCAGTTCTGTCACTTTCTAAGCATGTGACATTGGGCAAGTTCCTTAATCTTTGCATGCTTCATTATATATTTATGATTCTTAGACCAGTGTTGGTACAAAGTAAAGGTGGTTCTTTTTCTTAAACCCTCATCATCTCAGATACTTACAGATGAAAAAGATGAAACACTTTGTGTGGTCTAAGAAGTTAACCTGACTCTTCAAAGTGGTTTTTTCGAAGCTTCTGCTGGATTTTTGAACTTGTAAAGGGAAACCCAGACCTCAATTGACAGCAGAGGCATTGGAGAGTCAAATTTATTTGCATTAGGAAATGAGAAGGATACTTGTTAATATCCTTATGGGGTTTATGTTTGTATGCTTTTTGCTTTTAACAGGAAAGAAAAGAAAAGGAGTGAATGAGTTACACAGAATCACTAAATCTCAGTGGTCTAAGCACAAGAAATAATAATAATGATATTCAGCTGAAAGGTCTTTTTGTCCCTCTGATGTAAACAACATTCATTTTCCCCAAATTTTAGTCACATAGAAACCTTGGATAAATATAATATATATATGAGAAAAAAGCGCCATTGAGCTTCAGAGAAGAGATTGATGACATCTACGTGGGAATTGAACTACTAGTAAATATGATGGGAGGACATTTCTGGCATAGGATGAAATGAAATAGATCGATGAAAGCAATAAAGCAAAGGAAATGTATACGAAGCAATACTTTGCTGTTACTGGGAACTGGAGTGCCTAAAAGGAAGTAATTAGGATTAAAATCAGAAAAATTATGTAGGAAATATTGAATATCGGGCAAAGATATTTGAGTTTATATTTGAGCCGATAGTTAGCAGAGAGCCATTGGAGAATTTTGAAGAACTGATGTGGTCAGAATTAACTTTCAATATACAAGATGATCAAGTCTTAGAGGTCTACTGTATACACAGTGTCTGTAGTTAACATATTGTATACTGAAAATTTTGGTAAGAGGGTAGATCATATATTGGGTTACTTTTACTTCTACTAATAAAAATAAATGAAGGGGGTAGAAGGAAACCTCTGGAGGTAATGCATAGGTTTATGACATAGATTGTAGTGCTGGTTTCATGGGGGTATACAAATACCCAAACTCAACAATCAGTATATGTTAAATCTGTTCACCTTTTCATATGTACATCTTACCTTAGTAAACTTTAAAAATAGTTACACTTCAATAAGATTAATCGGATAATAAGGTCTTGAGTGGGTTGGAGAGAATCTGGATGAGACAAGTTAGAAAACTGGGACCACCTATCTGGGGGAAGATAAAGAGAATATGAACAAGCAGAAGATGCAAGAAGGAAATGAGAAACAGAATGAGAACCAGCAGGGCTTGGTCACCAATTAGAAATTGAAGGTACAGAGAAGCAGTCAGAGATGACTTAATCCTGGTGTCAGTAAATAGAATTAAGGAAGCCAGAAAAGACAGACAGGATTGGGAAAAGGGAATTGAGCTTTGTCTATACTGAATCTGAGGCTTAAGGAGAATATCAAAGCGAAGAAATCTAAGATAAATTAGAAGTATAGTCTGGACTACCAATTTCTTCGTGGAAGAGCAAAAAAAAGAATTTCTTCTCCTTAGAGAGTTTTTGGTGTGTCTTCTTTTTTTCCGAAAAGATACAGTTTGATGTACTCAAAGAATACAAATGTTTAGGAAGGGAAAGGGACAAAATTATTTTTAAATGATATAATATAGCTGATCAATATTACTGCAAATACTTTAAATGCGTATGATGTACATTTTGCTATTCCTAAACCACAGACATCTCTTATGTATCTGTTGGAAGGCAATTTTAATTCATGTTTAAAATGGAATGGTCAGAAATGACCATTAATACTCTTACAATCTAAATCTCATCTGTTATAAGACTCTTTACATTCTGCAGACACTTTCTATTGTTAAATTACATATTTTAATCAAATATTATCCATGCCTTACTATCATCTGTAGATCTGCTTCTGCATTAATCACCTTAAAATTTATGTTTTACACTTAAATTCAAATTTTCTGAGATGTATTGCCAGAATTTTACCACTATTTCTTGAAATGTTTAAAAGGTTTTGATTTTTTTTTTTTTTTTTTTTTTTTTTTTTTTTGGGGCGGAGTCTCGCTGTTTCGCCCCGGCTGGAGTGCGGTGGCCGGATCTCAGCTCACTGCAAGCTCCGCCTCCTGGGTTTACGCCATTCTCCTGCCTCAGCCTCCTGAGTAGCTGGGACTACAGGCACCTGCCACCTCGCCCGGCTAGTTTTGTGTATTTTTTAGTAGAGACGGGGTTTCACTGTGTTAGCCAGGATGGTCTCGATCTCCCGACCTCGTGATCCGCCCGTCTCGGCCTCCCAAAGTGCTGGGATTACAGGCTTGAGCCACTGCGCCCGGCTTGATTCCTTTTTGTCTCATTGTATCTATAGCTTACTTCAGCATAACATTACTTTGATGTCTGCTTGAAATCACTTGGGAGTAAAAAAATTTGATGAAGATATTAATGACAAAACACAGAAAATCTCTTGTAATTTTTTGTGGTCTCAGAGGTTTGAGTGTGTAAGGTAAAGATTACTTAAGAATAATTAAAGTGGTATTTGGGAATGGTTTTCTTCTTAAGGAGATCTGGCTTCAGGTATACATGGTAAACCACTGAGGTGATTTAAGTCTTCAGCATATCATGTGTCTTAGTCACTTTGAGCTGTTATTACAAAATACTGTAGACTGGGTAGCTTATAATCAACATAAATGTATTTCTTAAATTTTTGGAAGCAGGACATCTGAGGTCACTAGGGTGCCAGCATTGCCTGGTTCTAGTGAGGGCCCTCCTTCAAGTTACAGACAGCCTTCTCCTTTTATCCTCATATGGTAGAAAGATGGAAAGACAACTCCCTGTGGTCTCTCTTATGAGGACACTCATTCCTTCCAAAAGTTTCACCTCTGAATGCCATCACATTTTGCATTAGGATTTCAACATACGGATTTTGGGGGGACACAAGCATTTAATGCACAACACGAGGCTCCTCCTTCTCTATATGTGGTTTTATGGTATAATTTTTTATGGTAAAAAATATATTTATGGCAATTTTATTTGGAAATTAACTGTTAAGATATATCTAACTATACAGGAAATATTCTAGTCTCTTCCAACATCCACTTATAATTTGCTTTTCCTTGGACACAAGTCTACCCGATCATGCCTGTTTTCTTTGCCACATTTGAGGTGATGCTCTCCATCTTCTTCCTTTTTTAGAAATTAGTTCTCACTTAGACTTCAGTAACATTGAACACTGATGATTTTCTCCTATCACTCTGAACTACCTGGTGAACACCTGGCTGACGTTACCTTTTTGATCTACATACCAGTGAAATTGATCAACTTCCATGGCTTTATCCAGTCTTCTATAGGGATTCACCAGTTTTCTTCCTTGGGGTATATATTCTACATAGCCATCCTTGACCTTTCATATTTATTCTGAAACCATATCCTTCCCAATCTATGTCACAGGACTACTTTCTGTATACTCCCCTACTGACCCCATTACTGCTACTATAGACTATGCTATTATCTTTACTTTGTAGATTGTTGATATAAACTTCTAATTGATTATCTTATCCTATCTCTCATTACCTACCTTACTATGCCAAAGATATAGTCTAAGGCACATATGTGAGTATGCACACACTTCTTCCAGTACTTTCTTAACATGCCAGCCAAGGCCCTGAACAAATTTACCATAAGCTCCTTTTCAGAGTAAACCCAAATCCTCTCACTCTAGCAATATATACTCTTTACTGATGAGCATGCACCTTGAACCTTGTTTCTATTCCTTTGCTCATGATCTTTCATCTTCTCAGGACATATATCCACTCCCTTATATAAGTGCTACGTAAGTTCCTACCCATTTTTAAAAGCTTAGCATAAATTTCACCTCCTGTAGCTTTCTTTGATTCCTGTCAGAATCACTTTTTATCTTTCTGTGTTTCCACAGTTGTGTGTATTCACCCCGATTCAAAAGAACTCATCACATTGTTTTTTAGGAATTTGTTTTTACATCTAGCTGCTTATAGAAAACTGAGACCTGCTCACAGGTAGATGTGCCTTATTTCCCTGTGACCTCAATGTCAAATACAGTCCTTAGCAGACTCTCAATAATTGGATAATGACTGTTTCACTGTAAGAGGCACAGAAAAACCATCTCAGAAGGAGAATGGAGAACCAGACCTAAGAGGATTAAAAGCTATTTAATGTTAATAGTGTTCACATAAATATTACTATGACCACAGAAAATGTCATTAACAGGATTGGGTTGGGGGAGGGAAGCTGCAACTCTTCTGGAGTGCTAGTAGTTATTGAGGAGGTAGTCCTAAGGTTATGTAGTCGGGAACATGGGAGTCAGAGTAGACAGATGAAGGTAGAAGTTAAAGTAACAGATCAGTTTTAGTAATAGAAGATGGCATTTAAATTTTAAAAGGCTACTAATAAATCTGAGATTTCCAGAAATTCAGGACAAACTGCTACTAGCCACCCATTGAACGAGATTAAGCCTCTTTTCATTCATACATCTCCCTTCCCTGTAATATTTTTAGTCTTATTTCTTCTTTGCTCCTGTTTGTGTTCACATCATTTCTCTACATATAATAAAAATGCATATGAGGTGGGAAGGGAGTAAGATTAGGGATGGCAACTAGTAATTTCTTGAGACATATGCTTTCCTCAGTTTATTCTATATCAGAGAAAGTTGTGCTGGCTACCTTGCCAAGTCAACCCCCAAATGTCAGTGGTTGAACACAATCGAGGTTTACTTCTTGCTCACATAAATTCCAGTTGGCCCTGGGGGACAGTAAAACGTGTGGTAAGTCCAGGAGAGGGGATTTCTGCTCCAGATAGTCATTCAGGAACCCAATCTGTTGGAGATTTTGCTTTCTTCAGCATAGAACTCAACCAACTGGACATTTCTAACCATAATGTAATCTAGAAATATACCCAAGAGAAAAGGGAATAGCTAATCTTTGCCACAAATATGCACAAGTGATGCTACCTAGAAGTGGCAAGAAGAAAGTCTTAGCTATTATATCTGTAATCATATACAAATATACATATACATATGTGTGTGTCTCTATGTCTATATACAAAGCAACAAGACCAATTGACAGAATATTCTTTTAAAGCATAACAGTATCTAATAACATACTTTTTGAATGTCTCCATATGATATCAATAGGCTATACGTCAGTAAATTCATTTTATAGTTTGGAATCAATGACTATATTACTTTTTTTTTTTTTTTTTTTTTTTGCTCATTCCCCTAAGAATAGAGTAGTGAGAACTTTAAATCACACTTGCCTAAGGATTCAAAAGTAAAGCTTTTGTGGGCGGAAGTGATTTTCACGTCATATAAATTATCTTATTTGTGTTCTGAGGCACTGAAAACAGCATAAAAAAGCAATACAGACATCTTATTGAGTGAATATAAAAAATCTTATTGTAAGTATACACATTGCTGGAGCATTGAAGAGTAAATAATACAGATTTGCTTGATGTTTGCATAGCTCAGTCTGCAATTCTACAATGAGACATTTTACAGAAAATTAATTTTTCAAAATCAAAAAATTGCTTTAAGTCTAATAAACACAATATCAGATTAACCCATTGCTTTCTATAATACATTGGTGTGTATATATACATATATGTAAATAGATATATATGTGTGTATATATATACATATACTCATACTACCTTCATAATTGTTATACCTCAACCGTGGGCAATCAGTGAGCTCTAGTAGGAAGACCCAGCATTCAAGTTTGCAGTTGATGAAAATGAAACACAGGCCTCAGATTATTTTTCTTAGGGTTAAGTAGAGGGAAATAAGCCTCAGCGTTTTTTTTTTTTTTTTTTAAGTATCATCCCAGGACTTACTATATTCTGTTGTAAGCGACTTTCCCACACATTGCACATACTTAGTCATAGAATTATGGGATTCCAAATTTATTTATTTTCTCTCTGCGACAAATCAGCAGTATGACTCAGAATTCGTATCACTGGGCCAATGTTCTGTGTGTTCCAGAACTGAAGGATACTTGCCTTCAAAGTTGACTTCTTCATGCCTTTCCTGTCGGTAACTCTGCATTCAATATGTCAACTTCAAGTTAAACTGTACCCCAAGAGCATGGTAAACGCATTTGATGCCTGGGGCGGTGAATGTCAATTAGTTACAAGTGTTCAAAAGGTTCATGACTGGCAGGTTACATTATTTCTGAATGAGGATATCCAATTGCTTTAAAGGCATTTTCAATAATGTCAACAGGTGGCAAAACTGTTGAATTATTTTGCCACTTATCTTTGCTATCATTCCATTAGAACCCTATGCTTTTCTAAGGTGTCTAACAAAGCCTGGCACTGGCCTGGGTGTAATGAAAATTTTCTTTCCTTTTTTCCTTGCTTTTTATTCTCACAAAAGTAGTAATAAAAGTACAAAGAAAACCTTTAATCACTTTCAAGGAAGGGCTTAGAAAGTCAAAATGACTTACAGCAGCTTTTCAAATTTTCATGGACATAAAAATCAACTGAGGATTTTGTGAAAAGGCACATTATGTATGATTCAATAGGTGTTGAAATCACCTTAGATTGTATATTTCTAACAAGATCCCAGATAATGCTATTGTTTCAGGTCTACAGACAAAAATTTGAGCAGTGAGGAATAATGTCAGTGGTCTACAAGACTAAGACTTGGGCACTATCCTAAAACATATCTATATATTTAGGTCTCTAATTTGCTGATTAGAATAATAAGGTAAAATATATTCTTTCAATACATAAATGTTGTTAGGCATATTTTCATCTACTGGTAGCTACTCATAATTGAACCTTAATCCTTGGCAATTAACAAATTGTAACAGAAAGGGCCAGCAGTCCCAGGAATGTAGCCTAGGGAGACTTATTCCTAAAATCTGGAGAACAAATGGAGCAAACTAGGAATTTAGTATAATAATTTACTTAATGGTTGTCTTATTGAAGAACCACAATGAAATCTAGATCTATCTGTGCATCCCTAGTATTTAGCATAGTTCCTGGAACTTATGTATTTCTTAGTAAATGCTGAATGAATTTTTTTAAAGTACAATGATTTTTAATTGTCAAGAGATGTTAATAACAGAAGGCCTATTTCAGTGGCCTAAATGGGTTGGAATAGGTTAATCTTCCTGCTAGAGATATTTTCTCCTACATAAGTATATTAAATAAAAGATGTGCTTTCCATCTTATCTAATATGAATCAGTTTGGCAAGAGACTCTTATAATTAGAAATTATGTGTCCTCAAGAAATAATCCAAGGAAGAAATCACCAAATGGAAGACAGAGAAGATAACTTACATGTGAGGAGTTAGAAAATAGAAGAAGGTAAGGTAGAGAGAATAAGATAATAAATTCTGGCTAATGAAATATGTAAAAAGTATTGTGTCTGGCATCAACTACACATTAAGTACTTTAGTGAATGAACAGTTGTGATTTTTCTCCATAAAAGTTGAATCCATCTTTTTAAAGAAGAAACTCACTGGTTTCATAGTAGAGAAAGCAAATAAATTTGACTCCAGGAATAATGTATATGTATATAGTATAATGTGTGTTGTTTCAGCGCTGAAAATTAGACACGTAGCTGCAGACAGTATACAAAAGAAATGTTTTTCTCATAGTAGCACTTGTCTAAGAGCTACCAAAACTGAACACTGTGTTACATCATAACAAGTTCAAATCACCTAAAGCTTATAAAGGACCACGCACTTTGAGAGACTCTGGGACACCAAACTCTTACTGGAACTAAATACTTTCCTGAGCAATGAACAATGGAACCTGTTTTAATTAGATGTGTTCAAACATACAGACTCATCTGAGACATATCTGGAATGCAAGTTTTCAATCCTTAATTTGTATAACCACCATGAACTAATTCTAACACTTTAAATCCCTCGAAATTTCTCCTTTCCCCAGGAGGTTAATAAACTAGCTATTTTTAAATCTCTGGTGTTCTTTGTTATTCTTTAACAGTTGCTGATTTGGCCAATTTCCAGGAAGTTATATATCCGCTAAGGAGGAAAAAGGTTTAAAGCATTAGGCCGGGTGGCTCACGCCTGTAATCCCAGCAGTTTGGGAGGCTGAGACAGGCAGATCACTTGAGGTCAGGAGTTTGAGACCAGCCTGGCCAACATGGTGAAATCTCGTGTCTGCTACAAATACAAAAGTTAGCCGGGCATGGTGGTGCACATCTGTCCAGATACTCAGGAGGCTGAGACAGTAGAATCGCTTGAACCTGGAAGGCAGAGGCTGCAGTGAGCCGAGATCAAACCACTGTACTCCAGCCTGGGTGACAGAGCAAGACTGTCTCAAAATAATAATAATAAAGTATCAATTTGGTTGACAGTAGTCAGAAGGCAGAGATCAACAAATTTGCTGATGTATCTAACGTTGGATTTGAAAAAATTAGAGAAGTCAAGCATCACTCCAAGATGTTGGGGCTTAGCAAATAGAAGGTTGGAGTTGTCTTTAAAAGAGATAAGGAGGATTATGGAATGAGCAAATTTGAAGGGGAAAAAGTGAGGAGTTCAATTTTAGAAATGTTAATGTCGAGATATTTAACAGACAACTTAGCAATGTCAAGTAGGAAGTTGTACATACGAGTTTGATGTTCAAGGCAGAGGTCCAGGATGAAGTTATAACTGTGGGGGTCATCACCCTATAGACAGCATTTAATACCAAAAGATTAGACAATCAAGATATAAAAGAGAAAAGACTCAAATACTAAGACACGAGATGCTTCAGTATCAAGAGTTTGGGGACATGAGTAGGAACCAGCAAAGGCACCTGCACAGGAGCATCTAGTAAGGTAGAAGAATAATTACAGTAATTCTCAGGGAAAAAAGGACTCCCAGTAGTACACAGGAGAATCTTACAATAATTCAAAAGTGAAAGCAAGTGGGAAGATGGAAATGAAACGTGTTTACAGAACTCTGTGTATCAATGTACAGAATATAAAGAAGGATACTTGGAAACATGAAATATTATCATGATCATTAACAATGAAAATGTAAAAACAAGTATTAAGTTATACTTCATTAAGCTATGGACTTTAATCCAAAAAGGATAATATCATTCAGATTTTATTTGAGGAAAATGAAGAAGAGGAGGATATCCAACATTATCAAGGTCATTCAGGTATAGAGAACTGAAGAGCAGACGGAAGTAGCAACTGGAATTCAGATATCAACAAGAGCAGAAGGATATAATTTTAAATTTAGAACATACATTTTAATATGATCTTGTTAGAATAATATACATTTGGCAGAATATATTAAATATAAGTACAGTTTAAAGAATGAGTATACTAGGTAAGGAGCAAGATGGCTGAATAGGAACAGCTCCAGTCTCCAACTCCCAGCGCAAGCGACACAGAAGACTGGTGATTTCTGCATCTTCAACTGAAGTACTGAGGTCATCTCACTAGGGAGTGCCAGACAATCCGTGCTGGTCAGCTGCTGCAACCTGACCAGCTAGAGCTGAAGCAGGACGAGGCATCACCTCACCTGGGAAGCACAAGGGGGAAGGGAATCCCTTTTCCTAGCCAGGGGAAATGAGACACACAACACCTGGAAAATCAGGTAAATCCCACCCCAATACTGTGCTTTAAGCAAACGGGCACACCAGGAGATTATGCCCACACCTGGCTGGGAGGGTCCCACGGCCATGGAGCCTCCCTCATTGCTAGCACAGCAGTCTGAGATCTAACCGCAAGGCAGCAGCGAGGCTGGGGGAGGGGCGCCCACCATTGCTGAGGCTTAAGTAGGTAAACAAAGTCACTGGGAAGCTCAAACTGGGTGGAGCTCACAGCAGCCCAAGGAAACCTGCCTGTCTCTGTAGACTCCACCTCTGGGGACAGGGCACAGCTAAACAACAACAAAAAAAATGCAGCAGAAACCTGTGCAAACGCAAACGACTCTGTCTGACAGCTTTGAAGAGAGCAGTGGATCTCCCAACCCAACAAGGACGTTGAGATCTGAGAACGGACAGACTGCCTGCTCAAGTGGGTCCCTGACCCGAGTAGCCTAACTGGGAGATATCCCCCACTAGGGGCAGTCTGACACCCCACACCTCACAGGGTGGAGTACACCCCTAAGAGGAAGCTTCCAAAGTAAGAATCAGACAGGTACACTCACTGTTCAGCAATATTCTATCTTCTGAAACCTCTGCTGCTGATACCCAGGCAAACAGGGTCTGGAGTGGAACTCAAGCAATCTCCAACAGACCTACAGCTGAGGGTCCTGACTATTAGAAGGAAAACTATCAAACAGGAAGGACACCTATACCAAAACCCCATCAGTACATCACCATCATCAAAGATCAGAGGCAGATAAAATCACAAAGATGGGGAAGAAGCAGGGCAGAAAAGCTGGAAACTCAAAAAATAAGAGCGCATCTCCCCCTGCAAAGGAGTGCAGCTCATCGCCAGCAATGGATCAAAGCTGGTCAGAGAATGACTTTGATGAGATGAGAGAAGAAGGCTTCAGTCCATCAAACTTCTCAGAGCTAAAGGAGGAATTACGTACCCAGCGCAAAGAAACTAAAATTCTTGAAAAAAGAGTGGAAGAATTGATAGCTAGAATAATCAATGCAGAGAAGGTCATAAATGAAACAACAGAGATGAAAAACATGACACGAGAAATACGTGACAAATGCACAAGCTTCAGTAACTGACTCGATCAACTGGAAGAAAGAGTATCAGCGATGGAGGATCAAATGAATGAAATAAAGCCAGAAGAGAAACCAAAAGAAAAAAGAAGAAAAAGAAATGAACAAAGCCTGCAAGAAGTATGGGATTATGTCAAAAGACCAAATCTACGTCTGATTGGGGTGCCTGAAAGTGAGGGGGAATATGGAACCAAGTTGGAAAACACTCTTCAGGATATCATCGAGGAGAACTTCCCCAACCTAGTAGGGCAGGCCAATATTCAAATTCAGGAAATACAGAGAACACCACAAAGATACTCCTCGAGAAGAGCAACTCCAAGACACATAATTGCCAGATTCACCAAAGTTGAAATGAAGGAAAAAATCTTAAGGGCAGCCAGAGAGAAAGGTCGGGTTACCCACAAAGGGAAGCCCATCAGACTAACAGCAGATCTTTCAGCAGAAACTCTCCAAGCCAGAAGAGAGTGGGGGCCAATATTCAACATTCTTAAAGAAAAGAATTTTCAACCCAGAATTTCATATCCAGCCAAACTAATTTCATAAGTGAAGGAGAAATAAAATCCTTTACATATAAGCAAATGCTTAGAGATTTTGTCACCACCAGGCCTGCCTTACAAGAGACCTTGAAGGAAGCCCTAAACATGGAAAGGAACAACTGGTACCAGCCATTGCAAAAACATGCCAAAATGTAAAGACCATCGAGGCTAGGAAGAAACTGCAACAACTAACGAGCAAAATAACCAGTTAATATCATAATGGCAGGATCAAGTTCACACATAACAATATTAACCTTAAATGTAAATGGACTAAATACTCCAATTAAAAGACACAGACTGGCAAACTGGATAAAGAGTCAAGACCCATCAGTCTGCTGTATTCAGGAGACCCATCTCACATGCAGAGACACACATAGGCTCAAAATAAAGGGATGGAGGAAGATCTACCAAGCAAATGGAGAACAAAAAAAAGCAGGGGTTGCAATCCTAGTCTCTGATAAAATAGACTTTAAACCATCAAAGATCAAAAGAGACAAAGAAGGTCATTACATAATGGTAAAGGGATCAATTCAACAGGAAGAGCTAACTATCCTAAATATATATGCACCCAATACAGGAGCACCCAAAATCATAAAGCAAGTCCTTAGAGACTTACAAAGAGACTTAGACTCCCATACAATAATAATGGGAGACTTCAACACTCCACTGTCAACATTAGACAGATCAACGAGACAAAGTTAACAAGGATATCCAGGAATTGAACTCATCCTTGCATCAAGCGTACCTAATAGACATCTATAGAACTCTCCACCCCAAATCAACAGAATATACATTCTTCTCAGCACCACATCACACTTATTCCAAAATTGACTACATAATTAGAAGTAAAGCACTCCTCAGCAAATGTAAAAGAACAGAAATTATAACAAACTGTCTCTCAGACCACAGTGCAATCAAACTAGAACTCAGGACTAAGAAACTAAATCAAAACCGCTCAACTACATGGAAACTGAACAACCTGCTCCTGAATGACTACTGGGTACATAACGAAATGAAAGCAGAAATAAAGATGTTCTTTGAAACCAATGAGAACAAAGATACAACATACCAGAATCTCTGGGACACATTTAAAGCAGTGTGTAGAGGGAAATTTATAGCACTAAATGCCCACAAGAGAAAGCAGGAAAGATCTAAAATTGACACTCTAACATCACAATTAAAAGAACTAGAGAAGCAAGAGCAAACACATTCAAAACCTAGCAGAAGGCAAGAAATAACTAAGATCAGAGCAGAGCTGAAGGAGATAGAGATACAAAAAGCCCTTCAAAATATCAATGAATCCAGGAGCTGGTTTTTTGAAAAGATAAAAAAAAAAAAATTGATAGTCTGCTAGCAAGACTAATAAAGAAGAAAAGAGAGAAGAATCTAATAGACGCAATAAAAAATGATAAAGGGGATATCACCACCAACCCCACAGAAATACAAACTACCATCAGAGAATACTATAAACACCTCTACGCAAATCAACTAGAAAATCTAGAAGAAATGGATAATTTCCTGGACACTTACACTCTTCCAAGACTAAACCAGGAAGAAATTGAATCCCTGAATAGACCAATAGTAGGCTCTGAAATTGAGGCAATAATTAATAGCCTACCAACCAAAAAAAGTCCAGGACCAGATGGATTCACAGCTGAATTCTACCAGAGGTACAAGGAGGAGCTGGTACCATTCCTTCTGAAACTATTCCAATCAATAGAAAAAGAGGGAATCCTCCCTAACTCATTTGATGAGGCCAACATCATCCTGATACCAAAGCCTGGCAGAGACACAACAAAAAAAGAAAATTTTAGACCAATCTCCCTGATGAACATCGATGCAAAAATCCCCAATAAAATACTGGCAAACCGGATTCAGCAGCACATCAAAAAGCTTATCCACCATCACCAAGTGGGCTTCATCCCTGGGATGCAAGGCTGGTTCAACATTTGCAAATCAATAAATGTAATCCAGCATATAAACCAAAGACCAGAACCATGTGATTATCTCAATAGATGCAGAAAAGGCTTTTGACAAAATTCAACAGCCCTTCATGCTAAAAACGCTCAACAAATTCGGTATTGATGGAACGTACCTCAAAATAATAAGAGCTATTTATGACAAACCCATAGACAATATCATACTGAATGGGCAAAAACTGGAAAAACTCCCTTTGAAAACTGGCACAAGACAGGGATGCCCTCTCTCACCACTCCTATTCAACATAGTGTTGGAAGTTCTGGCTAGGGCAATCAGGCAAGAGAAAGAAATCAAGGGTATTCAGTTAGGCAAAGAAGAAGTCAAATTGTCCCTGTTTGCAGATGACATGATTGTATATTTAGAAAACCCCATTGTCACAGCCCCAAATTTCCTTAAGCTGATAAGCAACTTCAGCAAAGTCTCAGGATACAAAATTCATGTGCAAAAATCACAATCATTCTTATACACCAGTAACAGACAGAGAGCCAAATCATGAAGGAACTTCCATTCACAATTGCTTCAAAGAGAATAAAATACCTAGGAATCCAACTGACAAGGGATGTAAAGGACCTCTTCAAGGAGAACTACAAACCACTGCTCAGTGAAATAAAAGAGGACACTAACAAATGGAAGAACATACCATGCTCATGGATAGGAAGAATCAATATCGTGAAAATGGCCATACTGCCCAAGGTTATTTATAGATTCAATGCCATCCCCATCAAGCTACCAATGAGTTTCTTCACGGAATTGGAAAAAACTGCTTTAAAAGTTCATATGGAACCAAAAAAGAGCCCGCATTGCCAAGACAATCCTAAGTCAAAAGAACAAAGCTGGAGGCATCACGCTACCTGACTTCAAATTATACTACAAGGCTACAGTAACCAAAACAGCATGGTACTGGTACCAAAACAGAGATATAGACCAATGGAACAGAACAGAGTCCTCAGAAATAATACCACACATCTACAGCCATCTGATCTTTGACAAACCTGAGAGGAACAAGAAATGGGGAAAGGATTCCCTATTTCGTAAATGGTGCTGGGAAAATTGGCTAGCCATAAGTAGAAAGCTGAAACTGGATCCTTTCCTTACTCCTTATACAAAAATTAATTCAAGATGGATTAGAGACTTAAATGTTAGACCTAATACCATAAAAACCCTAGAAGAAAACCTAGGTAGTACCATTCAGGACATAGGCACGGGCAAGGACTTCATGTCTAAAACACCAAAAGCAACGGCAGCAAAAGCCAAAATTGACAAATGGGATCTAATTAAACTAAAGAGCTTCTGCACAGCAAAAGAAACTACCATCAGAGTGAACAGGCAACCTACAGAATGGGAGAAAATTTTTGCAATCTACTGATCTGACAAAGGGCTAATATCCAGAACCTACAAAGAACTCAAACAAATTTACAAGAAAAAAACAAACAACCCCACCAAAAAGTGGGCTAAGGATATGAACAGACATTTCTCAAAAGAAGACATTCATACAGCCAACAGACACATGAAAAAATGCTCATCATCACTCGCCATCAGAGAAATGCAAATCAAAACTACAATGAGATACCATCTCACACCAGTTAGAATGGCAATCATTCAAAAGTCAGGAAACAACAGGTGCTGCAGAGGATGTGGAGAAATAGGAACACTTTTACACTGTTGGTGGGATTGTTAACTAGTTCAACCATTATGGAAAACAGTATGGCGATTCCTCAAGGATCTAGAACTAGATGTACCATATGACCCAGCCATCCCACTACTGGGCATATACCCAAAGGATTATAAATCATGCTGCTATAAAGACACATGCACACGTATGTTTATTGTGGCACTATTCACAATAGCAAAGACTTGGAATCAACCCAAATGGCCATCTGTGACAGACTGGATTGAGAAAATGTGGCACATATACACCATGGAATACTATGCAGCCATAAAAAAGGATGAGTTTGCGTCTTTTGTAGGGACATGGATGCAGCTGGAAACCATCATTCTTAGCAAACTATCACAAGAAGAGAAAACCAAACACCGCATGTTCTCACTCATAGGTGGGAACTGAACAATGAGATCACTTGGACTCGGGAAGGGGAATATCACACACCAGGGCCTATCACGGGGAGGGGGGAGGGGGGAGGGATTGCATTGGGAGTTATACCTGATATAAATGACGAATTGATGGGTGCTGACGAGTTGATGGGTGCAGCACACCAACATGGCACAAGTATACGTATGTAACAAACCTGCATGTTATGCACAGGTACCCTAGAACGTAAAGTATAATAAAAAAAAAAAAAAAAAAGAATGAGTATACTGCAAATATTATTATATTCACCACCACGGGCATGAAACTGAACGTTGTCAGAACTCTAGAAACTTCTCAAGCGTCCTTGCAGATCAATACTTTCATACCCATCCCGGAAGTAACTACTAT
Source organism: Piliocolobus tephrosceles (assembly GCF_002776525.5). Classification (NCBI taxonomy): domain Eukaryota; kingdom Metazoa; phylum Chordata; class Mammalia; order Primates; family Cercopithecidae; genus Piliocolobus; species Piliocolobus tephrosceles. Next base: position 75,974,974 of record NC_045443.1, read on the forward strand.
CCTGACTTTTGTGATAAGAATTTGCTATTCTAAGTAATTTTTCCACTTATAGACTCTTAAACTGTGAAATTGTTTCGCTTCTTTTTGAACTTTACGTAAACAAAGTCATTGCAATGAACTGAATGTGTGTATCTCTTCACGATTCATATGTTGAAACCCTAATCCCAATGTCATAATATTTGGATGTGGAATTTTGGAGAGTTAATTGGGTCATGAGGTGTAGCACTAATCTCTCATTAATATAATTAGTGCTCTTAAAAAAGAGGCCACAGACCTGGCTAACTCTGTTTCCACCATGTGAGTATCTAGGGAAATCAACAGTCTCTAAACTGCAAGAGGCTACTAACCTCTTGACCATGCTAGCACTCTGATCTCAAACTTCCCAGCCTCCACAACTGTGAAAAATAAACTTTGTTTTTTATAAATCCCCTAATCTGTGGTACTTTGTTATAGTAGCCTGAACTGATGAAGACATTCCTACAATTTTCAGTATTTCAGGGTGAGAGTTACAACTGACTGCATCAAACATAGGTATAGGACTAAGAACTGAGACTGCATGTTGTCAATATGAGTTAGCTGTTAGTACCCAGGAAATCTCCGCTTAGGAAAGATAAAACTATACATTGATAAACAATGCCATTGCTTGCTTCAGAAAACTTATGTTAAAAAAAATTAGACAACTGCTCAAAATTTGATTCAAGATTTTCACTTTATTTCTACTCATCCACAAGTATGATGTCATAGGCTTTGCATAATTCCAATGAGTTCCCTAACTCCAAATCCTCACCTTAAACCACTTATTCCAAGACCTCAAAAGACTTCTGATTTTCGCCTTCTGAATCATTGCTAAGTCCTTGCTAAGGTGGTGTTTTCCCTTACTGCGGTGACTTCCAGTAAATTTAGCTTTTTGTCATTAACAGGCTATCTGGTAACCTTGAGTAGTTCAAGCTTGGAGAACTTCGGGGAAGTCTTACTGAGATCCATGCAAGATTTCCTCACTACCATGGTCCAAATGCCTTGATTCAGAAATATTGTCCTCTGTGGAGGCCTTTTAAATCTCTCACTCAGAGGTCTTCTCAGACACAATTGTGAGATTACTCTTGCAGTGGGGCTCAGCACTGGTTTCTGTTCTTTGAGCTCCAAATGTTAAATTTATTTTGTATCCCAAAAGGTAGGATCTCCTTATAGAAGCTTTCAGTTTTCTGATCAGATTTGAAACCTCTCATTCTTGGTGGAAATTTACGATGTGATCACAAGTATTATTGTGTGTATTGTCTGCCCTTGGCAATTTACATTGTAAATCTGTAAGAACAATCCTATAGGGACAGAATGGGCATAAGCTTGACAAATGTGTCCTCGAACCAAGTCCTGAAAATCCCTTCAGGAATTTTCAAGTCCTTATAATGGGACTCTCCTCAGTTGTATTTGTAACTGATTTGTTTAGTTCTGGATTTGAAATTTTTATCTGGCTCTTGATTGGTGATAGACCGTCTATTGGTTAATTTCTGAAGACCTGTTTTTGCATAGGTTCCACTCTTAATGATCGTTGCAATTCTCCTGGGCCATTCACACTGAGGTCTTTAATCCACATGGAGCTGGTTTTTATGTAGAGTGTAAAGTAAATATTTAATTTCATTCTTCTTCCATGTGTATACATAATTTCCCAGAACGTTTATAGAAAAGTCTGTTTTCTCCACTAATTTAAAATGCCATTTATGTCATAGTGTATCCATATACATGTGCATCTATTTCTATTGTATTCTTTTTGTCTGTGTAGGTTAAAACTACCATCACACTGTCCCAATGATCATATTTTATAAGCATTGAAATATATTAGGCCAGGCACGGTGGCTCAAGCCTGTAATCCCAGCACTTTGGGAGGCCGAGACGGGTGGATCACAAGGTCAGGAGATCGAGACCATCCTGGCCTACACGGTAAAACCCCGTCTCTACCAAAAAATACAAAAAAATAACTAGCCGGGCGAGGTGGTGGGCGCCTGTAGTCCCAGCTACTCGTGAGGCTGAGGCAGGAGAATGGTGTAAACCTGGGAGGCGGAGCTTGCAGTGAGCTGAGATCTGGCCACTGCACTCCAGCCTGGGTGACAGAGCAAGACTCCGTCTCAAAAAAAAAAAAAAAAAAAAAGAAAGAAATATATTAATACAATTCTACCTACCTTGTTCTTCTTTATGAGCGTTTTGGCTATGTAAGTCCTTTTCATTATTTTGTACGTTTAAAAAAATAAGCTTGTCAGGTTTTACCAAAATAGTAAAGATTTTGTTTGGGATGGCATTGAATCCATAAAATAGTCTGGGAAGAACTTACAGTCTTATGATATTGGGTATTTCCGTCATAAACATGGTATACACCTCTATTTATTTGGGTCTTCTTTAACGTCTCTCAGTTGAATTTCATAATTTTCTTTATGTAAGTATTGTATATATTTGTAGATAAAATAGGTATCTTATATTTCTGACTATATTACAAAAGATATCTTTTCCAAATTTCATTTTCTAATTAGTTGTTAACGATATTATTAAAGAACAATAGATTTTTATATTTTGATATTCCTCTAGCCAACTCGTTAATCTTTTTTTTTTTTTTTGAGATGGAGTCTCGCTCTGTCACCCAGGCTGGAGTGCAGTGGCCGGATCTCAGCTCACTGCAAGCTCCGCCTCCCAGGTTTACGCCATTCTCCTGCCTCAGCCTCCCCAGTGGCTGGGACTACAGGCACCCGCCACCTCGCCCGGCTAGATTTTTTGTATTTTTTTAGTAGAGACGGGGGTTTCACCGTGTTAGCCAGGGTGGTCTCGATCTCCTGACCTCATGATCCGCCTGTCTCGGCCTCCCAAAGTGCTGGGATTACAGGCTTGAGCCACCGAGCCCGGCTTGTTAATCTGTCTTAATTTTGATAATTTACTTGTAAATTCCTTTTATAATATAGATCACAATTACTAAATAGATACAATCTCTAAACAATGGAAGTTTTGTTTTTAATTTCCAATCTTCATTTATTGTTTTTGCCCTACTTGTAGCAAGGACCTCCCAGCTAATTGCTGAATAAAAATATTGCTGGTGGCATTTATTCTGGCCTCCTATAAAGAGATAGCTCTCAATGTTTCACTTTTAAGTATGAAATTTGCTCTTCATATAGTGAAGGTACCATTTAGGGAGTTCCTTTATACTCAAGTTTGCTAAGAATATTCATTGTTAATCATGAATGTAAACTTGTATCAACAACTCCTCTGTTCATAACAGCACAAAAACTTGATTTATTCTCCATGTTTTAAAAAATATATAACCGGCTGTCTGGTAGTCTCTAAGTATTTGATGGTCTCTATCTTCAAAGTCTCAAAAATTTGACTACTTCTACCATCCCCAGTGGTGATGAGGCATTCAGGTTGAAGCTATTATCATCAACCACCTGATTATTCAAAAAGTCTTCATCCTACTCTGACTCTTTGCTTTCATGCTTGTAAAATCAGGGAAACATATTTAACATATAAGTAAATCAATCCACATGACCTTTCAGCTCAAAACCTTCAATTGCTATCCACCTCATTCAGGTTAAAGGCTAGAGTCCTGACAAGGACTTTCAAGGCTCTTCAGGATCTCCTCCTCCCTCTCCTGCCCCATGTGTGATCCCCTCATTTCATTCTCTTCCATCCTTCCCTATCTCTCTAGACTTCAGCACAATCACTTTCTTCCTGTTTCATGAATATGCCAGGCTTGTCAAGACTTTGATATTGCTGAAAAATTATAATGTCTGTAATCATTTTGAGATGATTTCAGTTATACTATTGTATTAGTTTTTGATTACGGTGTCATTTCGTTGTGTGCTGGGTTAGTTTTGACCATGAGTTGTTTATCTCCTTTGGACTAGTATTCTTATGAGTTATTTGAGGTTCAGGATGAGGTGCATTTCCCCAGGGGCACTTGCATTTATTTTCTGACAAGCAACTGCAGCATTATTTCCTTAGATTTCACTAAATTAAATTTGTAACTTGAGGAGGTTTTCAGAGTACATAGATTATCTCATAGATCTCCAAAAAGAGCCATCCAAGGGACTTTTATCCTTCTACTCTCTGCTTGAAGCCAAGGTAGTTTTTTTTATTATTATTATTATACTTTAAGTTCTAGGGTACATGTGCATAACATGCAGGTTTGTTACATATGTATATATGTGCCATGTTGGTGTGCTGCACCCATCAACTCATCAGCACCCATCAATTCATCATTTATATCAGGTATAATTTTAATTCAGTCTCTCAGAACAGAGGTGGGAGAAGGTTATTACTGGTTTATCATTTCCCTACAAGTATAGACATTTGGAGTTCCAGCTTTCTCTTCTATCCTACCCCCAGGCTTGGCCAGTCATTGTATTTGATTTTGACCCTGTTCCCCAACAGGCCTTGATAACTAAAGCTCCATTTCTCCAGTTTGGCATATGTTCTCAGAAAAATGTGGTTTTGTAGATATGCTTACTCCCCTTGGTTCCCACCATCCTTGGATTTACTATCTTGTCATGTATTTAATAAGTTAAAACAATATTAAAAGCATTTTAGTTGCTGTCAACACAAGGGATAGTTCAAATAACTTAGGGCATCATATCTATTGAAGTAGATTTTAAACATTGTTTTTTCAATTATGTCATAAGGAGCATAAAAATGCTATGAAAAATTTTAAAAATTAAGGAAGAAAAATCACCTAACAATGTACCATACTAATACAACTCATGTTAGCATTTCAATTTACACCATACAATTTCAATTCATGTTTTCAAATTGTATGCACAATGTTGCATTGTTTCTACTATGTAGCATATTACTAGAAATAGTGAAACTTGTTGCTATATTAATAAATCATTTCTATATTGTAGTGTTGATTGAGAACTCAAGAAATTGCTTATCTTTACTTTATCACTTTTCCTGTGTGATCTAGAGTAAGCTATACAAACTGTTTTTCAGTTACCTCATCTCTAAAATTTGGGTAAACCTCCCAGAATTGCTGTAAGAAGATTTAGTAAAATGATTTATCATGTAAATCACTTAAAACAATATTTGTCACATAAGAGGGACTTAATAAATGTTTATTGTAATTATATATTATAAGTCATTTATTTTAAATTAATAGTCATAGTTAATCTACCAAGACTCATAACAACCAACTCATTTATAATTATTTCTACTGCTGGTTTATTTCAAATAATTCTAAATTGCTTTAACTAGATAATACTATGATGGGTATCATTAAATGCCAGCTTTCATAGGTGTTGGAGAGGATGTGGAGAAATAGGAACACTTTTACACTGTTGGTGGGATTGTAAACTAGTTCAACCATTATGGAAAACAGTATGGCGATTCCTCAAGGATCTAGAACTAGATGTACCATATGACCCAGCCATCCCACTACTGGGTATATACCCAAAGGATTATAAATTATGCTACTACAAAGACACATGCACACGTATGTTTATTGCGGCACTATTCACAATAGCAAAGACTTGGAATCAACCCAAATGTCCATCAGTGACAGACTGGATTAAGAAAATGTGGCACATATACACCATGGAATACTATGCAGCCATAAAAAAGGAAGAGTTTGCGTCCTTTGTAGAGACATGGATGCAGCTGGAAACCATCATTCTTAGCAAACTATCACAAGAAGAGAAAACCAAACACCGCATGTTCTCACTCATAGGTGGGAACTGAACAATGAGCTCACTTGGACTTGGGAAGGGGAACATCACACACTGGGGCCTATCATGGGGAGGGGGGAGGGGGGAGGGATTGCATTGGGGAGTTATACCTGATATAAATGATGAACTGATGGGTGCTGACGAGTTGATGGGTGCAGCACACCAACATGGCACATGTATACATATGTAACCTGCACGTTATGCACATGTACCCTAGAACTTAAAGTATAATAAAAAAAATAATAATAATAAAAAAATAAATAAATAAATGCCAGCTTTCTCTTATTTCTTTAGGAAAAATTCTCAAAACAGAATTATATGAATACATACACATATTTATTGCTTTGATATGTAATGCCAAACACAAAAAGATTGCATTCAACTGCATAAAGTCTCTGCCTAGTTAAGTTTTATAATGTTTGATTATTGCTAGACTAATACTTTGTTTTCATTTTGACTTGTCTGATTACCTGTAAAAATGAACATATTTCCATATGCTTATCATTTATATCTCTGCTTGTGAAAAGCATGTATTAATATATTCTCATTTATCTGTTAAGATAAGTTTCTATTTATTTTTAAAACTTTTTTTTATATAGTAAAGAGATTTTTCCTACTCTGTTTGGTTTTTAATCCTGTTTTGTGTTTTTGCATGAAGAAATTTATACTATTTATATCTTTATAGATACTTTCCTTAGGGATTTCTTGTTACTTTCTAGACTAAGGAAATTTTTACCTTGAAGATATTTAATAGACAGTATTTTTCTTGTTTGGTTAAAGTTTCGTGTTTACATTAGCTATTTGATTCAAATTCTATTTATTTGGTATATTATGCTATGTAAAGAACCAATCTTTTCTCAATTGCTAACTATATACTGCAAATCTATTAAGTGAGTAACTGTCTCTTCATTGATCTTAAATTCCTTTTATCATTCACAGTGTTAAAATGTTAAAGGTGATTTTTTGTTTGTATTCAATGTAAACTAATATGCTTATGATTTCTATCTATAAGGTATATTATATTTTTATATAGGGAAGGAATCCCTATTTAAAAACAAATTAACAATAAACAGATTTGGGGATTACCAATGTATTTGTGCTGAAGGTTAGGTATCCTCATTCTCTATTAGCTGCCAAGTGGGAAAGTAATCAACTTGTCTAGTTCATTTCTAATGTTACAGCCAGTTGGATTGGAACATGAAGAAGAACTCTCACAATTGGAGCTTTTCAACTGGAATTGAACATCTCAGGAAGCAATGAGTTTCCCTTCACCAACTGTAGTTGAAGAAAGTAGTTAAACAAGGGCTTGCTGCCAATTTTGGAATATCTATTGAGTGCTTGTTGTTTTATTTTAAAAGACTCCAAGGTCCATTTCAGCTTTAAGATTGCATGCTTCTTTTAATTCATCGGTGAATAAGGTTTTTCACAGTGGAAGATTTACAGAGTAGGAGTATTGGGTTAACTTTTGAGTAGCTCTTGAACCATAAAGCAAATCACTTTTCATTTAACTTCTATTTGAATGACCAAATTTGCAAAGATTCTCATCAAGTTTAATGTCTGCACTTACTGTACTCTTTAAGTATACAATGAAGTCCTAGCAAATTAAATTCATACCTAAGAGAAACACAAGGCTTATTTATAAGTTCCCAGGTGGTTTTAGAAGCTGAGTAAAACAACCAGCTAGACCTCACCCAACAGTGACTTCGTGCTATTACTGAGAGTACAAAAGATATTACCTACTTGAAGGAGGATAATGATGCTGCATCTATAAAACCATACATAAAACTGCATTGAAAGCAAAGCTATGTCTCATCCTTTCAGATACTGAGGAAACAAATATATTATAGAATTAGAGGCTATTTTAAATAAAGATGTATAAGACAATAAATCAGAAGTTTAACAAAATATGACCTGATAGAAGCAAAACTACATTTATTCTGTGAAAGGTATTCTTTCAAAAAATAGATAAGCATTATTGCAATTAATATAACCAATAAACTTAAGTAGATGCACTTAGGATTAAAAAGTTTGGTTTCCCTCATAGTTTAAAAAATATCGATAGAACTGTAACCTATCAATATATTTGTTGATCTCTTTTCTATGATAATCTACATTAGTCTTAACCTAAAATAATCAAAATGTTTAAGCAGGTGATTTCCTTGATGAAACTGCAATGCACTGATAGCATTAACTGTAGAGCAAAGAGAATGCTGTAGAAATATATCTCATAGAAGAGAGAAAAACCTATGGCTTTTTGGATGACTCTTAAAGGAAGCTCAGTCCTTAAATTTCTGCCTCCCTGACATAAATAAATTATTTATACAGGTCACAACTAATTGCACATTTTGGTACTTCCCATTCTGCTGCATGGCTGCAAACACAACCTGAGCTGCTGACATGGTACAGATGGTTCACAGTTCCTGGAACAGACTCAGAGGAATTTGTAATGCATGATCATCATTTCAAAAATTTTGCATGTATTTTCTTCTTTGCAGGAATCGTTTAGTACAATTTTCATTGTAAAACACAAATTCACAGAGTAGTGTCACACATTTGAAAAATAATTTTTACAAACAAATTGACATCAAAATGTAGGGTAAACAATTTAAATGATAGTGTGTTTCAGCATGATTAAATATTTTATAAGAAACAACATGAATATTTTCCTGTGTCTCACTTTACTCAAATATTCAATGAGAATAATACCCACCTCACTGGGTATTGAAAAGATGAATAAATAGAAAGCCTAAGGGTTATGTTAAATGTCAACACATATTTTCTTTATTGCTTAGAGTTTAATTCAATGAGATCTATTTATGTTCAATTTCACATATAATTATAAACTTGTAATAGAGTAGGGCCTCAGAAAATGATGCCAAGTATGGCTCGTTGACATGCTGAGTACTTTAAACTGAAGGGAATCGGGAGGACCTCAGAAGAGACAGTCTCTCTGACCTTCTCCTAGCCCTTTTACTCGCACACTCCTTTATCCTCCAACATGAATCACAGAAATAAGAATTTCTTTTCCCTAAGGCAGGTCATAGAACTCACTCCTATTCTCCAACGCAAGCCATAAAACCAAGAAAGGTCACTCTTGGACCTACCGCCCCTGAAAGTAGGTCAAACGACCCTTGTGTAACAAGTGTCCTGTCCTATACCTCAGGGGAAGGGATGAGTCTATAAAGCCATAGCCTACAAAAGAGAGGCTAAGAAGAATCTGAACAAACAAGTTTTGCTGGGTTTCCCCCAGTTTATTTCCATCATGTTCTTTTTGTCCAATCAAACTTCTCTGCAAATATCCCTGTGCTTTGTCAGATCCACCATAAAAACACACAGTATTCCCTGGGTCTTTGTGTCTTCATTTCTGAAGGGTCCTATGTCATGTGAAATTCTGTTAAATAAATTTATTGTGCTTGTCTCTTATAAATCTGTTCTTCTCTTTATTAGGAATATCAGTCGTGGACCTTGAGATGGGTGAGGAAAATATATTACTTTTTTGCTCGTACACTAAGCACAGTGGTAAATGAGAGAGTAAATATGTAAGAGATGGGTATGAGTTCAACCAGTTATAAGGTCAACTGTGTCACCAGAATAGATTGATGGTGGTAGTAAGTTCCACACTGGCAGTGGGGGATGACTGAGGAAGATGATCTGGGAGACAGGTTTAAGCATATTCATGTTGCAGGTTCCCCTTGACCAAAAATATTCTACATTCACATAGTCCTAACTTTTCCCCACTGTACTTTCTCATGTAGTCAGATGTTCTATCTCTACAGGAACCCTTATTTGGTGCAGAAGCTTTTAAAAAAAAAAAAAAAGTATTGTGGGTGGGTAAGAAAGTAAATGATGGGATTCATTTTTCTATTTTTTAGTCATATTTATCTCCTAGCATCTTCTAAATCTTTTAGCACCCTTTCATAGCTCTAGGCCTTTGAAAGTACAATTCTGCTTGGAATGTACATTTTCTCTCCCTTCCTGCCTACTACAGCACTTATCTGACAAACATACTCACCTTTTAAAACTCAGCATAAAATAACTTCCTCTGTGGACCCTTTCCTAAATCTCCTAGAATGGGGAGCTGCCTTCCTCAGGGCTCTCACAAGGCTCTCCTTTAGTCTTTTAGCATATTTATCAGACCATATATTATAATTTGTCTATACTTGATAGTGAGCTACCTAAAAACAAACACTATGCATATTGCATTTCCTAAAATTCAGTATCCAAATTGTGTTTCTAACAGATGTTTTTACTTTGGTTGACCGATATAATTGTTTTATCATAATATAATCTGCTAAAATAGCATAGAGACAGAAACATAGCTGTGGGAATAAGAGAGGGAAGTTACAGATAATGAAAAATTGTTAGAAATGGAAGTTCTAGGAAGGCATATGGATATGGAAACAAGACTCCAGTAACCTCCAGTTGAGGGAAAGGGTTTCTAGGTGATATAAATGGCTATAGACTTTTAAGAGAAATCAAAAAAGCCTACTCATCAATTCTGCTCAAGGCAGACTCTGAGAAGAGGGTCCTCAAATTTAAGTTATTGCTGCTTTGAATTCTATCCTCTCCAAAATAGCCACAGAAGCCTATTGTAGTAGGCTTTATTGAATTTTATTTCCCTTTCTTTTACTCTCCAGTAGTTTAGTTAGTACTCTAAGCTCAGTTTTTAAATTGTCACGCTTTTTACAGTAAATTTCCCTTTCCAGGGAAATTTTATACAAATTTTAAAACAAAATGCTTACTTTTATTACTGTTAGTTTAAAAACCTGGATTTTATCAAATGGGAGCTCTGTACCAGGTCAGGACTATACTAGATCTGACTACAAAGTGGGGAGAATCATATAAAGTTGTATAAGATGTCAAAACATGGTGCCTGCTTCCAAGGAACCCTCAAGCTCATGAAACAGACACAAGGAACCCATCGCACTCACCCAAGGAGAAGAAAAGAAAACTTAACATGCCAGAACCTCAGTTCATCCCTTCAGCGTCTAATTTCACATTTGGCATGTTCGATATGAGTTTTATCAAAACACTGGAAGTTTGCCTGTCTCACATGTTAAACTGAGCTCTCTGGGGACAGGTTTTAACAATTTGATTATTGATAAAGAACAAAGGATATTATTGTTCAAAAGATATTTGATGTATAGTCATATATCCTCTCCAGTTGGAAAGGAAGGGGCATGAAAGTTTAGAATGATAAACGTCTATGGAAATTGATTTTATGGCTGAGGTGGGGAAGAAAGCAGGATATAGGATAGTTCTCAGGTTTGTGGCTTAGAAAAACAAAATGGAAGATACTGCTATTTACTGAGACAAAAATTTGGGACATTCTAAAGATACGTGAGTTTAGGCTGGCATATATTGGATGTGAGCTATCTTTGGGGTACTCAAGGAGAGGTGTGTAGCAATCATTTGTTGGGGAGGAAGCAATAGAAGCTAACATTTAGGATTTCCGTCTTCAGAGTTAAAGTGAGTTGCACTTCATGCCAGTTCACCATCTAGGTCAGCTTCATGACCTTAGGAAAATAACTTACTATCTTAAAATCTTCTGTTTATTATTAGTAAGAAGGCTTTAAAATGTCTAGCTTAATAATTGTTTCAAAGATTATGACAATCTGAAATATAATTTTTTTGTATGATCTACCTTCCCAACTGAATTTTCTGTTTTTTAAGGATAGAGACTACATCTAATTCTATATCTTAGTAGCTAGAACTATGCCTGGGACATAATAAGAATTCAGTACATACTGAGTCAGTTGAGTGGTCAAATGTAACCCTTGTGTAGTAGGTGCTGAGCAAACAGTGAATATAATTATTATATGAGACTGGAGCTTAGCAAAGAGGGAAGGGAAGGTAATTGTTCATATAGTTGATTCTATGTATGGGTTAGCATAGACCATTCTATAGTGTTTGTACACCAAACTCAGGATATTCCTGAGAAATGAAAATTTTAAGGAGTAACAACTGAAAGGAAAGGAATCTGCTGTCATGACATTCAACTTTGCCCAGTTGTTCTAAGTTCATCAAATCTAAAAGTGTTAATGTCACAAATTATTCCTGGAGATGCTCCTTCCTTCAACCATTAACACCAGATTCAGTGCGGTGAATTCTCCTTTGATTCAACCAAGAGTAGGTCCCACCTGAAACTGGACGTTCCTCCTTCAGGCTGCCTGCTGCTCATCTGTCTTCTGAGTTGCAGAGTTCCAACAACAGCATTCAAGAGTGCCATTGGCTTTAGTGGGCGTAACTTACAACACAGATATGAGCAGCTATTCTTTCCATGCATTCCTGTATATAACAAGCTGTAGGTGTTTCTTCTATTTGGATACAGCTCACAACTTACTTCTGTGCTGCTGCTGTTAAAACAGGAGACAACCTTGACATCTTTTGATGGGAAAATCTGATTTGTTTTAGGCTATTCTGGATTAAAGTTTTTAATTAGACTCAGAAGGTGACAGCATTGTGGTTGTGTGAAGTTGCCTTCCTGCCAGCTGATTGTTTCTCCTTTTTGCCTGTGTGGAAGAGAAGGTTGTATTTGCTTTTTAACACTTCATGATAGATACTTTCTCAGGTTTTCTGTCAACAGCTAGCCATTTGGTGTATACTTATGTATTTTTTCAATCAGATCACAGAAATGTTTTAAGGGGCTTCTCCAATCACAACCAAAATAGTTTTTCTAAATATCTGATACTAGCAACAATAACAATTTTTCATCATTGTAAGTTTCTATTATATTCAGAACATGAAGAAAGAAGGGAAGGGATGAAGGGAGGTCTGTTAAGGAGTTGCTTGTTGTGACCTAAGTAAAACACAGAGATGGCCTGTATTAAACAGGTACAGTGAGATTGGAGGGAAATGAGAGAACTTAAATATATAAGGAGCTATAAATTATATGACTTGGTGCTAGATTTGTGTCTTTATAAAAAGAGACACTAGAGATCATGCTTCGTATCTCTCTCTCTACCCTGTGGAAAGATGACAGTGTGGATGTGGATGACCATGTGGAGATATAAGGAGATGACAGTCATCTCTAAACCAGGAGAAGGTCCTTCACTAGATGCCAAATCTGCTGCCAACTTGATCTTTGCACCAGAATGTGAGAAATAAATTTTCTGTTGTTTATGACACCCAGAGTATTGTATTTTTGTTATAGTATCCCAAACTGACTAAAATACGGTCTATGCAGATATTTTACTGTTAGAGGATACATGTCAGAACTCTGAAGAATACTGAGACTTAATGAATGATAGAAGCTCATTTCTCTTTAAAGAACTAAACTGAAAAATTAAAAGGAACCTTTGGGTTTAGTACTGAAGAGCTAATTGATTGCCTTGATACGGGAAAATTGCATGGACTGTTGGCAATGAATTGAGTTTCTAACAGATAACATGGCTTCTATCATAATCTATTTTGGAATGGCCATTGCCTTTTATGCCAGTTAAAAATGGTTGTTTCTCTCTCCACAATTGCTCACCATTTATACTTTAAGTACAGAGCTCTTACCAAATTGATTCCTAAGGAAATATATTTTCCTCCAGGACAGATCTGCTAAAAATGCTAACTATATTTTCACCTGTGACTGTTTTTTTCCTTCTGATTTGTGCATTCATTTTCCATCAGTTATATTTGACTTATGGGTTTTATGTCTAATAAGTTTGGTAGAAAGAGAAGAGTCCAAGCTGATCTATAAATTACTTGTTCATTGTCATGGTTTCTGAAACTTTGAATTGCAGTGTCACAGATAGCTTTGACTCCAGAAGCTCAGTGTTTTTCTGTCTAAATTTTCATGCTCACATAAGTGTAGGCTACATAAATATATCCCAAATATACATAAATATATCCCAAATTGTTTAACCTTAAAACAGACAAATGGAAAGAAGGACTAGCAACACCATGCCAGTCACATCTGAACCAACCAACCAAACAAACACTTCAGTAATCCAGACCTTTAAAACTTCCATCATTTACACAACCAGGCTGAGAACAAACTCATCACCAAATGTCTTGTGAATGCAGCTGGAGAAACTGATGCAAGGAATAATGAGATCTATACCAAAGAGGTAACAAAGCATGGCAAAATCATCAAGGCAAAGATTTACTGGCAAAGATCACCAAAGAGCAATAATCTCTGTCTTGATATGCAGCAGGTGTGCATATTGGAGCGGCATTAAGTCATCTTCTGATGCCAGGAAAGGGCCTGGCCCCTACAGTGCTACAAGGGAGTGCTGACTTCCCTTAGCTCCCTGGAATATTGCTAAATTGAATTTGGACTGCCATTGTGGCAGATAGAGCCTGAATTATTTGGAAAACCTCAATTATTGTGGGCATACCATGGGGCTTGAAGAAGAGATTATTTGGCTCCTAATGTTGTAAATTTAATTTTCTTTGTGAACACCCGCTAAAGGACTAACTAAATCATTTGCCAGTGTAAAATACATCACACTGAAAGTTGATTTTGTATGTATTCTCATGGATCCATACTCCTTAAGAAGTCCACCTCAGTCTACAGAGTCTGAAATGAATTTCGTAAAGGTTTTTCCAATAGTTCAATCTTTCCAAGCTAAAGAGAATTACTGAGTATTTTCGGGTTAATCATACTAGTCAGAGTATTGATTAAAATGGAGAGTTTTTAGGGGTTTTTTGGTACAATTGTCTCCCTTTTTAAATGTCTTAATTATAAAAGTATAATGTGTGATCATCACACTTTTGCCAAGGAAGTCCTGGTTGCATCCTCCCAACAGTCTCTACGAATGGGGCTGATAATTAATAGGTAGGGAACCAACTGTCCTCCTACTTCAAAAAGTAGACAGAATTAGGGCAGACATAGTTTCAAGACATATAAATTCAAGATTTAATAACTTTTTGTTGCTGTTTGAAAGAAAAATACAGTTTCTACTTTATGTTTTTTGTCATTTTCCGAAAGTAAAAAATTAGAGAAATAAATTCTTAATATGTACATCAATTAATATGGGAATTTAAAATCTATTGGAGTAAAGAAAAAAAAATGATTCATACCTCTGGTACCCTTAGTAGTACAAATGAACTTCTAAAAAATATTTACATTTTAAATACACAGTGGAAAACCCCATAATCTACAAAATTTTTTTTATAAAATGAAGATAATGAATGTAAATCTAAGTTAGTATTGTCACTAAAGTTTAACTTACTTACTTTGGGATACAAATGACAATAAAATAATATGTTTTGGGAATAAAACAAGGAAATATATTTCTAAGTTGAAAGTGATCTTTTAAGTCATCATTTTGGGAATATAGACTGTTTGGTGATACTTCTTTGGAAATGCCTCCGAATCAGCCTACATTATAAAAATTCAGATTTTATAATGTAGCATTAATTTGGAACCCTAACCTGTGTTATCAAGATTTGTCATATTATTCATTGAATTTGAGAAAATCCTGTTTATTGATTTAAGCCTACTTTACTCCCCAAGTACCATATCCAGTGTGACCTAATTGCATAATTCAGAAAATTTGCACCTCTCCTTTCCCCATGACCCTCCTTAAAAAATGTCCAGACTTCAAATTTCACAGGCCAAGTACATCAAACCTAACTCAAAGCAAATCAGGATTAGCATTCCTTTTTGAGCAGTCTAACATAAAGCAAGGGGACACTGGAGCAGGACTCCCATGTGGCAGCATTTCTCAAAGTTCAGTAGAAGGGTAGTAACAATTCCAGGAGCTCTAGCTACCTTGATGCCAACATATATGCATGTCTGTCTTCACAATTAGTGTTTAAGCTTAAGGGCATAGATCATGTTTCACTGAAATGTGTATCTTTCACATAATCTGAAAGAGTTTTTTTTATTTGCTTACATTTATTTTTAAAATCTTGGGGCATATCAGAATTCACATAGATCTAAGGACGAGGCACAGAGAGAAAGAGATAGGTGGGAAGGTTGGGTCACATCGTATAAATGTACACGGGCTGCTTTTTCTAGGCAACCCACACAAGCAACAATTGCTTTCCTGAAAGAGCTATGCTATTTGTAGTTGCTACTGTCACAGTTTAACAAGGAGAGGGAGCTCTTAGAAGATTCTCTAAATTTGTTGCAAGAAAGTCACAGAAAGCTACCTTTCAATGTCTGTTTGCTATAGCTGAAGGGAAGACTGGTGGTAAACTGACCAACAACCAAAATGAAATATGGATAAACTGAGAGCAAGTAAACAATAGGAGTTAAGAAGATGAGGATGTACGTGCCAAAGGGAGAGGGTAGAGAAACGATTGCTAGCATTCTAGGAGCTCCTGATTTCCACGATTGGATAAAATTGGGAACTACTAAGAAGGTGTGGAGCTACTCACCACCTTCATCAGGTTAGAGTTCTTTATACCACGAAAGTTGTGCTAAGATGGAAATAAAAGCATGAATTGTTTATGTTTAAGTAACTTCAAGCAGAAAGCAGAGATTTAAAATGTTCATGAAGAGGAAGAAGTGGAAATATCTACCAGAGAGTCAAGTGGCACTGACAGTGATTGAAATATGTCCAGGTTTTCAGTTTTCAATTGCAGAAAGGAGAAGAGGGAGCTTCTTGAGGAAAATATGTGGAATAAAGAAAGGAAAAAAAGTGCACAACTCTCCCTTAGAAAAGCCTGGTAATGAAGTGCTCGAGTTTTATCTTTATTATTTGCCACCAAACTCCTCAATTGAATTAGAATACTTACTGGGTTTCTATATTTTTTATTTTAAATTAAATGTTATCTATTATTTTAATTGTCTTATCCTTTCACCTTTCTCTTATTTTCAAAACCAATGTTTTTATTCTTTTATAGAAAAACTGGGCTCATTTTAGCTTCTATAACTCTGTTAAAGCAGGCTGAAAATGGATTATGTTGAAGATGTTTATTCATGAACAACCAAATATCCCATTCTTTGCTGAAATTACAGCTTTAGTTAATTAATTATATTGTAGGAATTTACACTTCTGTGGGAGGAGCACAATAGCACAAGTTGCTTACAGGAACAGCTTCAAGAATATCCTGCTCGTAATACTCACACATTATAAGGATGTCAACCATTTAAAATGTGTTTCTTTTTACTCATGTTAATTTGTTGACTTCTTTTGCTTATCGCTCTGGAATCTTGGCCAATGTATACCTAAATGACCAAGAGTTCTCACCACAAATATTGAATGAAATAGTTCTTTCTGAAAACTTGTTCCCTAATCTTTTAGTTTCCAGTGTCTCTCTGAATTCTTCATGCTCTACCTTTGAAACATTCTCTTGTTTTCAGTTTATGTCAACAACTCACCTTGCCTAATCAATCTCTCTTGTCTCTTCTGTTGCAGAAGCTGTCATAATGGAAATGGTGGATTTAATATTCAGGATTTACTTTCCAATTCCATATGCTCTTTGACCACATCCTAAGAAAGCTGTGAGATTTCAGTATCCCATTTTTAAGCATTTGTTGTAAACACGTCTGGCAGATGGCCACAACACCTGGGACAATTAAGCCCAAGGGATGGTTGAGTAGTTTCTAAGGCAAGCAGAATCTTCCATCTGCTCAAATGGCACTTTCGGGGTTTAAGCAAACCAGTGTTGGCTACTCAAGGTTTATTCCCCTCACAAGCCTACTCTTCTGTCTTCAAATACTTACTGGCTGCCCCTCTAAAAAGTAGAGAAAACAGGAAAGTAAATATTTACTCTATTTCACAGCTAACTGTTGTAAAATGGATAACTTAGCTCTGTTGGGTTTATCCTTAAGAAACAAGATCAAACAGTTTTCATGAAATTCCACTCACATTTTAAACGCATGACTTATTTTGGTTTATTCTGTTCTAGAATATTCCAAAGCCAGTATTAAATGCTAAAAAATCAGTCCGCCCATTTAAAAGATATTGGTGCACTATGTAACAGATTGTGGCTACCAACATTCTGAGTCAGTCTTCCCCCTCCAAATTCCCTGCCTTCCCCTACACATATTGAACCCACTAATTAATTTTGTATGATGAAATATTGCCAGATCGGTATGGGGAAATATATTATTTGGAATCTAGGTTGTTATTTTGAAGGTTTATTTCTTATGGTAAAAACACAAGAACATTTTCACAGAATGTGCAAGGTTTTTTTGTTTGCTCGTTTCTGTTTGAGAATGCACAGTAAGTTGGCTAGTACAAGGAAGCTCCTACATCCCTGCAAACTTCAGTCAAATTGCCATGTGAAGTCATTGCCAAGTTTTCAAAATTGAGTCTGGACTGCTATTCCAATTCACCACCGTTCCGCCTCCATAGCAGATGGTGTTCGCTTATGCAGGGGACACAGATGAAGCGGCGTGGTAGAGGTATCATTCCACTGCTAAGGTTTCGAATTTTCTTGCTCTCAAGAACTCGATGCCAAAGAGTAACAATTTCTTGATCTTCACTCTCTGTCGTCAGCTAGTGTCCGTCTTTTTTCCTCATTTCCTCCATTCCACCCACTCTCCAGCATCATTTCTGGGCCACAACTCTTCCCCTTCTGAACTATTTTTTTTTGCAAGCACATTGATGTTTTTGCTGATAATTCCTGAATATGCATTTTCAGTCCTGAACCTCAGTGCCTATCTGACTTTCATATGTGGGCAACCTTATGGTATAACTGAAAGAATCTCCCAAATACTTAGACTTTTTGAAACCTGTCAAAAAGTTGAAGAACAAGAGTTTGGCTCTTGGACTCAGATCAGACTCAGATTTGATCTTGACTCTGCCACTTGCTATCAGTGTAACATTGGGGCATATATTTGACCTATGCTATTTGTAAAATGGAAATAAGTATTCTTTGGAAACCTCACAGTGTTTGGAGAAATAAATGAAACTGAATTTATGTTTGGTATAGTAAGTGATACATGATTATGCTCTTCTCACTGCCAATTTCCTGAGAGTCATAAGCTTCCAACATTAGAATTACTGTCTTTGCTCCTTTACCTTCCAAATCAAATCCATCATCATGTTCTATTTATTATGATGCCCCTTTATTTTCTGCATCCATGGCTACAAGCTCGGTCCAGAACATCGTCTCAAATCTATATTTTGTATTTACATTTATTTACATTTTTCTATTCCTTTAACATAATTAAATTTTCTTTCAATTTTGCAAACATGATTTAAATTCAACTATGTGCCATAGAGATTGCTAGGCCATGTTTTCATTAGAGTTGCTTGACTCCTTTGTAACACACTGCTATTTAAGGCTTGGGCTCTGGAACCAGACTTGAGTTAAAATGCCACCTCAATAACTTATTAGCTATGTAACTTTTAATAACTTACTAATGTCTCTATCTCAGCTGCATCATCTCTAACAAGGATATAATAACAGTATCTTATCTCATAATGGTGGTTATAAGAAAAAAGGACATAATGAATATAAACCTGCTTAATATGTAGAAAGCACTTGTAATTTTGTTAATCATTATTATCCTCAAATATTTCTTTCAGCATCAGCCTCCCATTTTGAACACCCACAATGACAACCTTTTCATTTTATATATCAAAATGAAGCTTCTGCATTTTAGTTCTTTATTAACTTTCTTTTAACTGATTCACAGTAAGTTCTTTGATACATGCCTACATCCCCACATTTGGCCTGCACATCTATTCACTTATTTTCCTCTCCTTCATGGTCCTGAGGCCCCTAGTCATCTGTGTAATCTCTCACAATATGAATTCTCTGACGCAGTAAACCATAATATTTATCCACGTTTCTTCACTTTTATTTGACGTACCTTCAGATTCAGTGCATTTCCCCAAATCATTCCCACTTTTTCTCCTAATTTCAAGTATGCTGCTTAGAACAGATTCAAGAATCTTTCCCTTTCTACGTGCTTCTAAACAAATCATTCTTGTATTCCCTCCATCTTCAGAATAATTATGTTCCGTTTGTGCTATGCTGAATCTGTTACTCCATAAGCTGGTTTGAATCTTTCTGCTCCAGCCATGCTGGTCTCCTGCTGTTCCTGAAGCACGCCAAACACCAATCCATCTTAGGGCTATTGTGCTGGGTTTTCCCTTTAAGTGAAAACAATGCTTTTCTCTGAATATCTGCATGATTTATGCTCATTTCATTCAGGTCTCTGCTCAAATATCACCACTACAAAGAATCACCATGTCAACCTTACATGATTTCATTTTTCTTTCTAGCATTCGACATATGTAACTCTCATGTTCGTTTGGCTATTGTTTGTTTCTCCCACTAGAGGGCAGGACCATTATCTGTTTTGTTGACTGTTCAATTCCCAGCTCCTAGCACAATGCCCTTTACATAGTAGACACTCAATATTTATGGAATGAATACATTGTAACCTAGCTCACCACCAAAAATAATTCTAAATACTTAAAATGTAGGGACTATGTATTGGAGTTTTGTAACATTTCTTCACATATTGCCATAGAGAGAGAAACATGCTGGCTTCAGAACAAGACTGACCCAAATCCCCAAATTCTCAATTATTTGAGTAAATCCCAGTAATTTTCTCTCTGAGCCTCAACCTCCCTATATGTATAAAATAAGCATAGTAATACCCATCATGATGGATAATTTTATATGTCAACTATAGTGCCCAGTTGTTTGCTCAAACACCAATATAGATGCTGCTGTGAAGGTATTTAGATGTGATTAACATTTAAATTAGTAGGATTTTGAGTAAAGCAGATTACCCTCCATAAAGCAAGTAGGCCTCATGTAATCAGTTGGCCTTCAGAGAAAAGACCGAGGTTTCCAGAAAGATAAGTAATTCTGCCTCAAGACTGCAACGTAGAAACCCTGCTTGAGTTTCCAATCTGCAGATTTAGCTCTCAAGATTGCAATATCCACTCTTCTCTGAATTTCTAGCCTGTTGACCTGCTCTATGGATTCCAGACCTCCCAGCCCGCATAATTGTATAAGCCAATTTCTTAAAATCTCTCTCTCTGTGTATGTGCATGTGTGTGTTTATATACATATATACCATACCATATTATTTTCTCTGAAAAACTGACTAATAAAGCAACTTTACTTGAAGTTAGGATTCAATGATGTAATATGTTTAAAACTCTTATTAAATTATTTTATTTAATAAGAGTTATAAAACTCTTATTAAATTATGTAACAATTATTACATGGTCAGCAAATTCTTTTGTCAAGTTATTATGTCTGCCACATGGCAAGTACTCAACAAGTATTTGATGAATGAATGAATAAGTGAATGCCAGAAAGTGGATGTCTTCTGAACACATATTATTCCAGATGATTGTAAAAGCTCATATGATTTGGTCAGCATTACTCATTTCTGAATATTATTCGAACCAGAATGTACAGCACATTGCATTCCCTGTGAAGGTCTAAAAATGTTATATAAATATGCAACATTATTCACTGAAAATAGATCAGAATTTCTTTTATGATAGCAAAAGTACTGTTTGAAAATGAAAGGAAGTCGAATGCCAAATCGCTCCATGAATCTTCCAGCAGCTTTGAGATAAGCACAATATTATGTATCTGAACACCCTTCATGAGAGTGTTTTGAACACTAGTTAGCTAATTGGGGCAATGTTCTTTGGGGGAAAACCTATATTATATAAATGTTGAGTATTTTAGTTCAGATGGAAATGGGAGGTGGTAAGGGATTACAAAAATTATTTGAGCATCTGGAAATTAAGTACACAAATTTTAATATATAAATTCAGATGGTGCTCTGATGAGAACGTATTATGTTCTAAAGGACTAAAAAAAATGAAACAGTCACTGCTGAATTTTAGCACATTTGTATGTATTATAGAGGTATTTTTGCAGTATATGAACTCAGAGGCCTATCAGATGCCCTCACATTTGGAGTCTCCTCAAAGAGATCAGTTAGAAGACTAAGAGGAAGACCTTTTGGCAGGGAAGGCAGGGCAAACACCAGGAGAGTGGTAGCAGTCTTTAGAGCCACCAAGTATATTCTCAAAGCTTCTCCCATATAGAGACATTTAGGGAGTGGATAAGAGAAGGGAATGATTGAAAGGACAAAAACAGGACGCTGGAAACTAAATAGCTTATCCTCAGTTTTGTCTAGCTTCTCAGCCAGAGTCCTTCAAAAGAAAATTATATTTTTTAATTCTACTAGAATTCTTACTGTGGTAAAAATATCCTGAAATTCAGCAGTAATGCTTGTTATCTTCCAGCCTTAATTTAGAACATGGCTCAAGCCTGTTGCCCCTGTCTTTCCAATGCCCTGATTTGGTATTTGGGGATAAATGCTCTAAAGAGAAGATATTTGTTAATTGGGATCACAATATGACTAAATTAGGAAAATATCTCTACTAGTTTTATATCTGCTTACATCACAAATCTACTCACTGGAATAACCAGTTCTTTAAGCATTTTTAAATACTTATTTAAAAATGTATTTTAACACTTTTATATTATACTGAGTTTGGCTTATTTCAACAGATGCTGAAGTCAGCCTTCCAGTTCCATGGGAACTTTAGCAATGATAGGGGAAATATCTGGATTTCAATTCCTTTCTCAGTATTTGAAGTCAAGCCAACTACAGTTATTGGCCTCTAGATATGTTCAAGCTGTCACATTTTTTTTTTTTTCATGAAAGTTATACCAATTAGAACATCAATGAATTGGAGACATTTGAGAAAAAGAAAGAAGAGAATTAAAGGAACCAAAACCAGTTCATGGACTTCTGCCCCCTAGAATCCTAGGTTCCCTAAGTGACAGAAAATACCTTGGGGCTATGTGTGGCTGGCAAAGTAAAATGACGTTTTGGGCATAAGTTGAATCCTTTGTTTGAAAATAAGTGAGTTTTTTCCTGGAGCAATAGAGCTTGCAAAAATGAAGCTCTGAAAGATGAACTATACTTAAAATTCACAGTACATATGTGCCCCATGTCTTAGCATTCGGAAGTTTTCTCCCACATTGTCTCTTGGCATAATCAATGCTCATTTGACTTTTAGTGAGCCCATGGCTGGGAGTGCACCACTCAAGAGCACACAGGGACTGGTAGAATTATTTAGGGAGAGCCACTGAAAAATCTATTCTAATCCATGTAATCTGTAATTTGAGGGATCCAATCTCTAAATGCATGCCAATTATTTCTTAATTTTTCATTAAGCAAAATGGCATTTGTCACAAATGACTGTTGTGATGATATGCATGGGTCTAAAGTGCATTCAAGCTGGTAACACCATTAAATAAGCTGATACAGCACTGAGCATGTGATTTTTTTTTTAATTTTTTAATTTTTTTTTTTTTACACGTAGAAATGAAAAGTTATCACCAAAGCTTTAAACAGAAGAGAGGAACCTTCCCCCTGCCTCAGCCTCTCTAGTTTTATATCTCCAAGCTACATCAGTATGTATACACACCAGTATGCAGACCTTTTAGAAAGCCTTTTAGACCTTTTTAGAAAAGACTTGCCGCCAAAATTTAAAATACTCACCAAACTAGATTTTAAAAAGAAAAATGCATGCTTTTACTAATTTATAGATTTTCAATTTTGATAAATTTCTGGTATATCATTCTCCACACAGCTCATCACTGTGCTCTTTCAAATGTTTCCCCTCCCAGAAATATACACATTTATATTTATATATAAGTGATATATATACACATGCATACATTCATATAGATCAATATATCATACTTGCCAAGTTAGCATTCATTCCAAAACACGTGCAAAAAATTATCTTCATGAAGTATTTTGTGCTTCCAGGTGAGGTGACAGGTCTGACTTTAGAAACCTGTCACTAAAGAGCTAGATAGCTTGGCAGTGCTTCAGACTTGCCAGTTGAAAACATGTTGGCCACAGGTTTTATTGTCCAAATCTGCTCAGTGAAACCCCACAGCAACAATGGTCATTACCAATAAGGCTACTAGATATTGTCAGAGAATCTAGAGACCATAAATCGACATGCTGTATGCATAAATTTGAATATGGAATTAAAAAGGTCTTCATTCCAAGTGGGAAAATAAAGTGACTTCCTGAAAGCAGTGTTCTTATGTTTAATCTCAACGGTCATGTCGGGACATCTGAAATTTACAACATGTTGTGTCATGATGCTTTAGAAGGAGTGTGGTAGAAATGTCTGTGTTTGTAGTGACTGGCAGGGAATCAAGCTTCAGATCATGCATGCAGAAACAAATGGGAAGAAAATATCGCTGTTGTTCTCGTTGGCTCCTTTCGCTACAGGATAAACAAGATGAAAATTTTAATTTTATATGTTTAATCTAGTAACTACAGTTCAATATCGGTAGAGAAAGATTTGGACAAATCTTTCTGACTCCTACTGTTGTAATTCTCTATCATACTGTTTTAATATAATAAGCAGTAATTGGGATGAAGTAAAGAAGTCAGAGGGAAATCACATCATGTTACAAGTATTTAGTAGATCCCTTTCCAACCCCACAGAGTTGGGAGAGATGCTCATGGAAGCTGAAAATAGCCAATGACTTCTTGTTCATACTACTCCTGAGAAAAAGCACATTAGGAAAGGCTGGCTCTGGCTTTTTCAACACATAAACCTGATTATAGTCGTTTCATGTGCAAAAACAATTTAACGAAACTTCTGAAACACTCATATCCTGTGGGCTTCCCATATCTATGTAGATTGTCAAATTAAATATTTTTGTATATTATTTATTTTCAGTCATTTTTAACTTAACCATACCAAGTGATATTGACATTTATAAAAACCTAACTCTTAATCATTAGGATGATTAAAAGTGACACATTGTATTAGTCAGGGTTCTCCAGAGATACATAGCCAATAGGAAGGATAGATAGATAAAATGGATGATTGCTAGGTTAGTGGATGAGAAGAGGTTTAATAGGGTAATTGGCTCATGTGATTCTGGAGCCTGAGAAGTCCCAGTATAGGCCTCTGCAAGCTGGAGAACCGGGAAAGCTTGGCTCAGTTCAAGTCCAAAGGTCTTAGAATACGCGATTCCAATGTTCCACTGGTATAAATCTCAGTCCAGATCTAAAGGCCTGAGAAACTTAGGGCCTACTGGTGCAAGTTCTGGAGTCGAAAGTCCCCAAATCCTGGAGTCCTGATGTTCAAGGGCAGGGCAAGAAGGGTATCCCAGTTCTAGAAAAGAGAAATTTCATGTTTTCTCTTCTTTTTGTTCTGTCTGGGACCTTAGCCAATTGGATGGTGCTAGCTTACATTGAACGAGGGAAGATCTTCCTATGTAGTTCACTGATTTAAATGTTAGTATCTTCTGCAACACCCTCACAGGCATACCCCAAAATAATGCTTTACCAGCTATCAGGGTATATCTTAATTCAGTCAAATTGACACCTAAAATGTACCATCACACATATTATTCTAAACAATGCCCTATATTCTTTTTTTTTATATTGTAACTATAGACTTTTATTTGGTCATTTAACACATACTTATTGAAAATCAAGTATGATCAAGGCATTGTGAAAAGCTTTGGGAATACAAAGAGTATTCTCCCCAAGTATTTCAAAAATCTTAGTGCTTATAACAAACTGTAACTCCAGTTTGTCACAATATTCCTCATAACTGCTGTTGCATATTTCACGGAAAGGCTGTGTACACCATGTCAACAGTGGAAAATCAGTGGAACTGAGTTAGAATATTGGCTCTGCTTCTGCTGAGTGGCCTTGGATAAGAGTGAAGAGTCAAACTTTTAAACTCATTTATGAAATAGAGATGTAACGATACCCATCACTTGGGGTTATTGTAAAATGGAATGAATTGGGATCATGTCAAGTGTCTAAGAGTGGCCTGTATTGAGATGACATTATACATAGTAGCTATTTT
This sequence comes from Piliocolobus tephrosceles, assembly GCF_002776525.5. Classification (NCBI taxonomy): domain Eukaryota; kingdom Metazoa; phylum Chordata; class Mammalia; order Primates; family Cercopithecidae; genus Piliocolobus; species Piliocolobus tephrosceles. The sequence continues at coordinate 76,000,418 of NC_045443.1, forward strand.
CAAACAATTAATGGCCAAATGAGGCAGCTCTTTCTTTTTTCAACAGTTTTAGCTGTCACATAGTTCTGAAATCTGCCTCCCTGTAAATTCCAACCATTGGAACTTATTATGCTCACTGGAGCAGATAAGCTTAATTCCTTCTTCCACATGAACACCCTTAAGATATCAGGACACAGTTTCCAGCCATCTACATTTTTTCCCAACTGAGCAACTGCAATGAACTTTTGTTGTTCCTTATTTTTTTCTTAAGTGTAATGAATATATTAGAACCTTCAAAAACTATTCACACTAGAGTGGAAATCTGAATGGAATGGAACACTTTGTACCTAATTCAGACCTGTTTAGCAACAGAAACTGGAAAATAACATATCCTCCAAGTTTTACTCATAAGATAAACCCTCATAAACATTCACCAAGGCATTAATCTCCTACCCTGTCTCCAGACTGATGGCTGAGTAATGTTCTTAATACAAATGTTATTTTACTCATCACCATATATAAATCTTCTTAGCTTAGTACAGTGATCCACAAACTTTTAGTCTCCTGACCACTTTACCCCTGTAGAGGCCAAGGGAAAACTTTCCTTTTACCCTGTGAAGTTTCACCGAGAAAAAAAAAAAAAAAAAAAAAAAAAATCAACCCACAAAAGGCAGATTAATTGGATAAAATTTGGATTAACTGGATTAAAAGGAGAAATTTTATTTGATCATGTAGTTTTATGTGACATGGGATCCTTCAGAATGAAGACCTAAAGATACAGAACAAATTGTCCACTTTTGTGCTTAGGTTCAACTAAACATGGACAGCCATGTAGAAATATGACTGGACAAAAAAGACTATAATGGGAGGCTAAAAGACTTCGGAGAAATCCTGCAAGTTCCCTTGGTCTAGACTCTTCTTGGTCTGTCTGCAGCACTCCTTCCCTCTGGGTATGGGGCAGGGCCCTCTCTGGAATGGGGGTCTTATGACCTACAGTCAAACAATGTGGGTCAGATAATTTATTTATGGCCAATTTTTACACAGAAAGGTGGAGGGAAAAGTAGAGTAACGTTTTCAGGTTTTTAGACTGGCTTTGGAAAAAAAGGGGTTCTGGTTACTATACTTGCCTTCGGGAAGGAGGATTCTAGTTTCTATGGCTAACCTTGGGGGTTAGAATGGTACTGAGAGACAGAAGGGCAGGAGAAAGTCAGAGATAAACTTTTGCCTCTGAGGCCTTAATTTGGGGGTATTGTTTTCCGAGTCCTAACACCACCAAAAACTTACTGATGGCCCCCAAAAGCTGAACTTATATAGGTTAAATCTAAGTTTATTTACTGCATTAGAAATTAAAGTTGATGCTGGAAGTGGTGGCTCACACCTGTAATCCCAGCACTTTCGGAGGCCGAGGCAGGTGGATCACTTGAGGTCAGGAGTCTGAGACCAGCCTGACCAACATGGTGAAACCCTGTCTCTACCAAAAATATAGAAAAGTATCCAGGTGTGGTAGTGTGCACCTGTAATCCCAGCTACTCAGGAGGCTGAGGCAGGAGAATCGCTTGAACCCGGGAGGTAGAGGTTTCAGTGAGCCAAGATCATGCCACTGCACTCCAGCCTGAGCAACAGCATGAGACTCCATCTCAAAAAAGGAACTAAAGCTGAAATATTAATTTAAAATAACAACAGCTCTATTATATATTAATACAAATAACATTTTTTAATGAAAAAAATATATTCTCCAAAACAAAAAAAGTGAACAGAAATTATTTTTGTAAACCTTTTTAATATTTAACTTGATAAAAGTCAAACTAAATTTTCTGTTTCTGCAATCAGCTGTGATATATTGTTTTAGTTGAAGTATGTGACAAAAACATCACGTACTTGCAAAGTCACTATGTAGTTGCAAAAATCATATGTAATTGGTAAACAAAAAATACTTTAGTCATCTCTTTTAGGTACTTGTGGATATTCTTTGCTACTACACCAAATCTCAACAAATGGCAGTTTCTTACAGGATAGTTGGAAGGTATAATACAAAATATCAATGGCATTTTTCATTCTGTTAAGTTAAAATCAATTGGTCTAACTCACACTTTAAAAGAAATTTTATTTATATATTACTTTATAATATTACGATTTGGTTATATGTAAAATACTGGTTCACTAAATCATACCAATATTCAAAATGTTAATCCATTTCATTATATAACAATTTAAAAGTTACCATTCATTGATATCACCCCAAATCTCAGCAGACAAGTTTTAAATAATGGAAGCTGTCAAGCTCACAGAAGCAGATATAAGTTTTCCAAAATTCTAATTTTTTTCTTGAAAGTTTGAATTTTATCATTGGTAACAATTATTGTCAGCTGTTTTTCTTGCAGTTGATAAGTTCACTGTATTTATTTTCAAGATAATGTCTGCCAAATATGCCTCAGTACTCTAAAAACAGCTTTGATATTCTAGACTACCTAAAAGAGTCCTGGGACACAGGGATCCACAGACTACACTTTGAAAACCGCTGTCTTGGCCTTCAGTATAGCTCCTACGAGTTGCAGCCTGCCTTCTTCCTTGCTGTATCTATAATCTGCTTTGGCTTTCCCACAACTGCTGTCTACAAATCCTGAACTCTCTCCACCGAATATCTGAATATTCTAGGTCCCTTTCACACTTCTCTGCCTGGAGTACACTGTTAAAGACCCATATAATTGGACAAAATTCATGAAACCTTTCCTGAATCTTTACATGTATTAAGATTTATTAATAATTCCTTCCAAGAGTCTCTGCAGTATACCCACTGTACTTACTTTTAGCATAAACCTTCCACAATTTTATAGCTTTTCCTTTTAGAGAGTTACTCAAATAAAGGCACTCTGTCTTATTACTGTGTATATATCAAAGCAAGTTCTAGCTCTACCAATTATTAGGTGGAACAAGTTTCTTAACTACTCTTTGCTTCTTATTTTTCATCTGTAAAATGGAGCATTACTTAACTCGGAGAAATAATGTGAAGTTAAAGAAAATGCATATGTCTGCCAAAACATTTAGTAATATACAATCACTTATATAATCACAATATAAGATATTAATTATAACCATTAATATATTCTAGTAATATAATTATATATAATTTATAAAACCATACAACCAATTTTTCCCCAAAGCAAAATAGAAGTATTAATACTTTTTGAGAAACTACCTCATTGATGAGAGAATTTCTGTTTCAATATCAAAATCATTAGACAGATTTGAGTCTATGAAACTATAAGTTTACAAAAGTTTCTTGTCTTGCAGTTTTCTATGACCTAAATTCTAGGGAAAAATAATGGCTAATTTTTTATCCTTCATGAACTCCTTTGGTAAGCAGACACACTAAGTCATATTTACAGAATCCGCCAGTCATAAATCCTTCTAATAGAAACTTCTCCCTCAACTTCTGCAGCTTAAAGGTACATGCCTTAAACTATATAGTTCTGCTCTCCTGGCAGGTCTTCTGACCACGAATGCCCAACTGACAAGGAGGCAGCAAATCCAAAGGATATTCAGTGACCTCTATCGCCAATGACATGTCAAATTTGAGCTAGGCTGGTAAACTGAGTTGGGAAGAACTCAGTTATAACTCTGTATTAGTCTGTTCTCATGCTGCTAATGAAGAAATCAGACTGGGCAATTTATAAAGGAAAGACGCTTCATGGCAGAAAAAGAGGTTTAATGGACTCACAGTTCGACGTGGCTGAGGAGGCCTCACAATCATGGCAGAAAATGAAGGAAGAGCAAACGTGCATCTTATATGAAGGCAGGCAAAATAGCGCCTTCAGGGGAACTCCCATTTATAAAACCATCAGATCTCGTGAGACTTATTTACTACCACGAGAAGAGTGTGAGGGACGCTGCCCCGGTGATTGAATTATCTCCACCTGGCCCCACTCTTGACAGGTGGGGATTATTGCAATTCAAGGTGAGATTTGGACACAGCCAAACCATATCAAATCCTAAGGTGAAAGAATTTCTAGGAGTATTTTAATGATTCCCCACCTCCAAGTCTGCTCACCTACCCATACTCTGCCTCACTTCCTTTACCACAGATGTCCTTACTAATCATTCGTACTTAAGGCTAACCCATCCACTGGTGCATTCAATCCTATCCTCTCATATTTATTCAAGAATATCAGCCTAGCAAATTTCTCCTCTTTCTTCAACATCATTTTCCCTCTCTGCTAGATCATTTTCACGAACATTTGAATATACTGTAATTTCGCCTATATAATGATAAAACAAGTCTTCTGTTGACTCCACATTTTTCCTCTAACTACTATTCTATTTCTCTTTTTCCTTCTGGGACAAAATTTCTGGGAAAAACAATCTATCATAGATGTTATAATAGAGTTCTCTAATTTCCTGACCCCTCAAGCTTTTATCCCACCACCCCAGAGGTGAACTTACAGACTTCCTCTTCCTTTATACTAGCAGTCAGGTCACTCTCTTTAAATACTTTCATTCACTTGTTCTGCAGGAAATAATACTCGCCTGAGTTTCCCTCTACTTCATGAATCTCTTTTCAAATTTCTCTACCTGTTTTCTTCTTGTTCTCATGCATTAAGGTAGCTTTTTTTTTTCTTCCTCTGTGTATATTGGTTCTGTTAACATATTCATCCAATCAGGCAATTTTATATAATATCTATATGCTGATGAATCCCACATTTTAAATCTTCAGTTTACACCATTCCCCTTACCTCCAAATTTCAAAAGTCCACCTGGGATTCTCCCTACTTCTGCACTTACCCCTCCAAACAGCACTCATATTAATGCAATATTCAGAGTTACCCTTTTTATAAAGTCAAAGAACTCTTCCTCTGAAGGTCTTTCATGCAGAGTAAAAGCCAAAATCTCTTAGTGACCCAGAAGTTTCTACATGATCTGCTCCATCTCCTCCCTCTTATTTCTCTGACTTATCTGCTATTGTTTCCCTTAATCTCATGACTCCCATCAAGCATGATTCTGATTCAGAGGTTTTACAAATATTCTTACCTCTGCTTGGAATTCCCTTAGATATTTCTTTGACTTGCTCTTATGTCCTTCAAAACTTTGCTTGACGCTTACTTTATTAGTGAGGGTATCCATGACCCCCTTATTAAGACTGAACTCCCTACCTTCTCACCCACTTCCTCCACAACTTCTTCCCTGCTGTGTTTTCTACCATAACCATAACATTTAACCCAATCTAATATACTCTTGTTTAATTAAACTTTGTTTATCCTTTCATTAATATGGGCTTCTAGAATATGTTTCATGAGGTCAGGGGATAGTCTTAATGTTTTCAGCTTCACTAAACTTTGACAGTTTTCTTCCTGACTTTAATCCCTCATCGCTCTTTTCATAGAACATTTACTTTAGAAAACTCACAATTGTAAATTGTTTCTCTGCCCCTTTTAGATGTAAAATTTCTCCTAGTCTCTTGCTGGTTTTATAACCCAGGATTGTGTTTCTCAAGGACCTGGGAGCCATTCCTTTGAAATGTAATCACCAAGAAAGATAAAGCCTGTATTTCCCATTCTCTGTGGGGGTGGGGGGGTGGGGGGGGTAGGAACTTAACTTTGATAAGTACCAATTAGCAAACACAGATGGCCTAATTACATTGACCAACCTCTCCCCTAACACCCTCTAGTACTTTCCCACTAGCTTACCTAAATCCTTAAACATTGATAGTTTTACCTTAAAAATTCTCTTGCCTTTTTGTTTTAATGATGTTCAGTGCAGTTCTACACTGAAGTCTCTCTTGCCTACTGCAGTAGCATGAATAAAATGTCTGGTCATTTTTAGTAAGTGTCCAGTGCAATTTTTCTTTAACTTTCCCTGTGAGGGAAAGGGTACCTGCACATAGTATATGCTCAAGAAATGTTTGTTTAGTGAGTGTGTAAATGGATGCCAAGCTTTGTGGGAGCTAAAATTTTTAGAGGGTAGGAAAGAACCAGAGATGACCTGGATCCTAGTAGAGAGAGGGAGAATGTAAAGCATATGCTTGGAGAATAGAGAGAGGGAAGGAACTGGGAAGGGAAAGAGAAGCAGAGACTGTCTGTGGGCTGCCTCTATGGGTTCCTGTTCTAGTATACACATTTCTTTACAATAAATCTGTTTTTTATTAAATATGGTAGAGTCGATTTCTGAATCTCTGATCCTTGTCATTAGATAAGCCTAATTAGACTTTTCTATTAGACTACAACCTCCTATATAAGACTTCATCTTTGAATCTGGAATGCCCAGCATGGCATTGTGCCTACTACAAATCAGGCATTCAACTGGCAAAATTTTGAATAAAAATATCATCTTTCTGTTCCACATTCCTCATAAGTGAGTCTCTAACAGTTTATGAGGAGATTATAGGCAAATATATTCTATGTGGTTGATATTGGAGAGATTGTTTTTCCTTGAGATAGAAATACATTATACCCCCTTATCTGCTAGGGATTTGTTCCGTGACTCCCAGTGAATAACTGAAACCATAGATAGTACTGAATCGTATATATACTATGCTTTTCCCTGTACACACATACCTATGATAAAGTTTAATTTATAAATTAGGTATGAAACCACCTTTGCAAAATTATGACTAAGTGAAAGAGATCTAACCTAACTGACTCCATCTTACTTCTAACCTGTAAGGTGTCCTTGTTCCTTCCTAGGCATAGGTTAAACTAATTTTGGGAGGAAATTAGTTTATAGTTTATAGTTTAAAACAAAGATGAAAACGGCCTTTTCCCAAAACAAATCTCCTTCTTGCCCGGGTACTAGACTGCCTTTGTAGGATTAACAAATTAGCCACAGATTAGAAATCATGGTTTAGGAGTCATGCAGCTGGAGACTTCAAGATGCTGACTCTCCATAAACTGCTCCTAAGATCAGTGCTTGAGATATTTTGCAGACCCTGCAGTTGATGGATCAGCTGGCACCACCCTGCTCGATAAACTGGCTCATCCGATCTTGTGGCCCCCACCCAGAAACTGACTCTGAGCAAGAGGACAGCTTCAATTCCCTATTATTTCATTTCCTACCTAACCAATCAGCACTCCTGATTCACTGACTTCCCCCCATCCACCAAGTTGTCCTTAAAAACTCGGATCCTCGAATGCTCAGAGAAACAGATTTGAATAATAATAAAACTCCGGTCTCCCGCACAGCTGGTGCTTCATGAATTACTCTTTCTCTATTGCAATTCCCCTGTCTTGATAAATTGGCTCTGTCTAGGCAGTGGGCCAGGTGAACTCACTGGGTGGTTACAGGCACAACAGAAGAGTAACAAAAATAATAATAGAACAGAACAATTATAACATACTGTAAATGATATGCGAATGGTGTCTCTCTGTCTCTCTCAAAATATCTTCTTGTACTATACCGAGGGTAACTGAAACCATAGAAAATGACACAGCAGATAAGGGGAGACTACTGTAATATCTTCAAATACCAGCAGAAAGAAATCAAAGTCCTTTTGAAGTTGGTAATTATTAATTGAGTCTAACACCAATTTTCAGTTATTAGAAGTCAGACTGGAGGCAACTTAGCAAACTTCTAGACCTCCTAATTAGAGAAAAATACATTTAGACTTCGAGTTCCAATTTTATTATCACTTCTTTAAATTTTGCCAACATAGGATGGCAGGGTTTGCTGGCAAATCCAATCAAAACTCTTAGAGCCAATAGTCAATATGTACATAGTATAGGGACACATTTTTGCTCTTCTTCAATGACTCTGCTACCCTCTAGCTTTTCCATTTTCAAACTTCCAATCAGACACTTTCTTACAGCTGAGTGAATTGCCTTATACTATGGTTGTCATAAGGCAGCAGATCTCCTTGTTTTCTTCTCATTATATATATATATATATATATTTTAAGAAAGCAGAATGTCATTCTGTATTGTTTCACAATGCCATTTTTACCCAGTTAACTTTGATGAACTCTGTGTCAATTCACCACAAAAATGGGACCCATCTCCCTTCTTTAGAATATAGAAGTCTTCAATATACTTGTATTCTTGTATTTCTCTCTTAACTTCTATAAAAAAATAAAACTTTTCTAAAGGACTCACAAGTCTTCCATGCTAATTATTTTAGCAATTTGCCTGGATAGAAGATAGATTTTATGCTTCTATTTATTGATTTATTTTAACCGAACAACTCTTTGTATAAAATAATTCCTTTTTTAAATAGTCAGGTGAGATGTGAGGAAAGTATCTGCCTTTGACTTTAACTCAGGGCTACTTTAGGACCAGGTCTAAAGGGATGTATATCGAATGATTCATGATAAGACTAAAGATATGGAATTTGCCTTTTTGTAAGGTCCAAATGTCAAAGCTCAATCGAGATTCTTAAAGCAGAATTCAGCCATAGGGTTCTAAAAAACAATGCTCTATATGCAATTCTCAGCAGATTAGACCTGCCCTAGCTAAATGCTAAATAAAAGCCAAACACAGACTACATGAATAGGAGCTGGAGGGGATATGTTGTTCTGTAAAAGGGTCAAATACACGGTTCACATCAAAGTCCCAGGGCGTACTTGTTTCTTAGAAGAGAGAAGTATCTGTACTGAGCACTGTGGATTGTCCAGTGGGACTACAGCATGTTTTATCAGACCTCTGTTATGTACAGGATTCACAGAAGGCTGGAAACATAATACATATAAACCACCCACATGGGTGCATGCACACACATTCACCTAATCATGTAACAATCTGCTTTCATTTGGCAAAAGCACAACTGTTCAATGGTAAAGACTGAATGACCTCTCAGGAGACAAGCTTTGGAACATCATTTATTAATATTATTGTGAGATGCTCAAAAATTGCATGTCTTTTATACTCTATGGGAAATGTGATCAGACCATAGCAATAAGAAATGGGATTTTTCCCTATCATGACTGCATGCTCATATTTTTCTTGTTTAACTCTAGCTCTTAATTATATTTAACGTTTATTAATACATGTTCACAACTAGATAGGACCTATAACCTGCTGAGATATACTACATCTTCTCTTGCCTAGCAGGATTTCTCCTGATATTTCAAGTAAACTATGTAGATGTATTTTCTACTTTTTAATTTCGGGGAAAATTATAGGAAGGCAAATGTATTGTGGTTTGATTCAAGATATGAATAAAGAAAAAGTCTCCCAGAAAATGTCTTGGTTAAAAACATTAAAATGACTTATTTGTTGCAATTATAATTAGGAAGGGTTGAACTCAGCTGTGATAAGTGCTTTTTAATAATTATTTTCATAAACTGCACTACCCTGGAAAGTACGGTAATTGGGTTGGAATATTATTTGTAGTCCTGATTAGCATTCTGGAAATAAATAAGGAGTCGTGAGCAAGGAGTGAAGCTATGGAGACACGGAGAAGCTCTAGAACCACATAGCTGGAGAATGAAAATGTGAGCAATAATCTACAAATTTGCATGCTAGACATGACACATAAAAATATTGCTATCTTGTTCTTCTCACGGATGGAGTGTAACATTGGTTCCGAAAATGAAAAGTCTGCTAAATTCCTCATCTGAAGTCAAGTGGATAAATCGTTTCTTTCACTTTCCTCCTGGCCACCCTGCTTGAACTGCAAGAGTTTCCTTCATATTTTTGGTCATTCTGGGACCTTTTTTAATTTAAGGCTACTGTCTAGACCCTCCTCTTCCTAGTCAGCTTCTGTCCTGATCGTTTCACAGTCCCTTTCATTCTTTGTTCAAGTCTGGCATCACTGTCACATCCACATTGTGGTTTTCCTTAGCCATACTGGCTAAGCATACTTACCCTGTCAGCTTCTGTGCCTCTCTTTATTAGATCCATTAGCACAATTCATAATCATATGCTTATCTATTTATTTATAGGCATACTCTCTTTTCCCATTGTAAGTTGCAAGCATAATGACAGTCATTATATTAAAAATCCCAGTATTTTGTAGGTGCTCAATACACTGTTTGAGAGAATAAATGTGGAAGAATGAAAATTATGATAAATTTCAGAGATTATAAGATTTTTCTCATTTATCAACTTCAAGATTTTTGGTAGTTTTCAGAAATGTTGTGGGGTTTTTTTGCTCCCTGAGTGGCAACTTTACATATTCTTCCAGCCCAAGGGAATAGAGCTAAAATCCTAAAGCAGCGAAATGTAACACTAGCATCAAAACACTAGTAAAGCTCTCAGAAAGATCTGTATGTGTGTGTGTGTGTGTGTGTATATATATATATATATATGTATTCATGTATGTGTTTATACATATATATGTGTATGTATATGTGTGTGTTATTTATATGTTTCACACACATACACGACCCATGTCTCTCACTAAATAAACCCAAAATGGATTAAAGACTTAAATGTAAGTCCCCAAACTATAAAAGTCCTAGAAGAAAACCAGGAAAAACTCTTCTGGACATTAGATTAGGCAAATAATTTATGACTAAGTCCTCAAAAGCAAATATAACAAAACAAAAATAGACAATTGGGACTTAATTAAACTAAAAAGCTTCTGCACAGCAAAAGAAATGATTAACAGAGTAAACAGACCACCTAAGGAATGGGAGAAAATATCTGCTAACTATGCATGTGACAAAGAGCTAATAGCCAGAATCTACAAGGAACTCAACAACTCAACAAGAAACAAACAAAAACAACCCCGTTAAAAAGCGGGCAAAGGACATGAACAGACATTTTCAAAAGAAGACATACAAGCGTCCAACAAACATGTTGAAAAATGCCACCATCACTGGTCATCAGAGAAATGCAAATTAAAACCACCATGAAATAATCATCTTGCACCAGTCAGAATGGCTATTATTAAAAAGTCAAAAACCAACAAATATAAGTGAAGATGCAGAGAAAAGGAAATGTTTATGCACTTTTGGTGGGAATGTAAATTAGTGCAATGTCTATGGAAAACACTATGGAGATTTCCCAGAGAGCTAAAAATAGAACTATCATTATACACAGCAATTCCACTACTAGGTATGTACCCAAAGGAAAAGAAATCATCATACCAAAATGATAACTGTACCCATATGTTTATTGCAGCACTATTCACAATAGCAAAGATGGAATCGACCTGTCTATCAATAGATAATTGGATAAAGAAATGTGTTATATATTTTTACTATGGAATAGTTCTCAGCAATAAAAAGGACAAAATCATGTCGTTGCAACATGAATGAAACTAGAGACCATTATCTTAAGTGAAATAACTAAAAAACAGAAAATCAAGCACTGCATGTTCTACTTACAAGTGTGAGCTAAATAATGTGTGAACATGAACATAGAGGGTAACATAACATACACTGGAGACTCAGAAGTGTGGGAGGAGGGTGAGGGATAGGAAATGACATAATGGGTACAATGTACAGTATTTGGGTTATAGGTACACTAAAAGCCCAGATGTCATCACAATAGAATATATTCATTTAACAAAACTGCACTTCTACTCTTTAATTTATGAAAATTAAAAAGTAAAACACCTGCACACACACATATATAATCATAAGGATACATTAGTAAGAAGATTAACTCATAATCATGTCTTTCTAAGCACTATGGAACAGCAAACGTTTGTGAAAAAAATACCTGCCACAGTGCAGGAAAGAAAGTGTGCCAAAGGGAGAGAAAGAAAGTTAGGATTTATCACTCCAGTCACTTTGAAATAAGAGGAAAGAGGAGTATACTTCTACCTGACCTGCATCTTTTACTTTTTGAAAATTCCACCCATCACAGCTGTGATCCATCACAGAGCAGGAAATACCATCAACCAGATTTAATTTCCTCTGTTTTGAAGTGGAACAAGAGAAGGAAGGAGAGGTGAAAAACAATATTGTCTTTCTAGAGTATGTCTAGAAACCCTCTTGCACTTGAGGAAATGCAGATGAATAACTATTTATGCTAAATCATGTATCTATTTGTTCATTCTATTTTCAAATCCAGTTTTCCTGCCATCATAACAATGGTATGACTATAGAAAAGGTGGGTGGAGTCCAAATGGATACAAAATTCTCAAAGTAAAAATGATTTAGAATAATTTCAGTGAAAATTTTATTAGAAAGAAGATAAGGTGGCTATTGGAAGGATTTTTTTTATATACTGCAATAAAGGAAGGTAGAAAAATGCACTTGTTACCTTGAAATCCTTGGTGATTAACGTTTAAGGATTTGGCAGGCAAGGAAGGTCGACTCTCAGACTACTAGATCCCACAGAAGTAAACACTAGATGTGTCAAATAATATAGTTTCCTGTTTTGGAGCCCTCCATAGAACAGGAAGTCTCTACTTACAGATAGTCCATGCCTGAGGATAATTGGAAACTTCGTGGAGCTTGGCATTGTGCAGCAACACTTTTGAAATACTGATTTTTTAAAAATCTAGATATTGAGGCATTATTTAACTAAATCTCTCACCTTTACAGAAATAATGTTTATAGAATGTTTTCTTGATGAAACCCATAAATTCAGAATATCTTTCTGCCATTAAAAGGGTCTGGAATCTCAGAAACTTTCAAAGTTGTAAAGTTTGCACATCCCAGTTACATGGGATATGCTTTTGAGTTTTTTTGTGTAAGTTTAATCTGTCACTTCATTGTTCTTTATGTTTTATAATGTAAGCCTAAGTTACAATTTTCTTATGCTTCTGCCTTTTTGTCTTTTGTGGTAAATGATTCATAATTCTTTGTAAAAACCCAATCATTTCACTTGTCCATATAAACCATTTGCTCAGAAAAGGCTATTTGCCTGACAGGCCACATCACTGTTGAAAAATTTTGCTTGTCTCTCCCTTGTAGTTAAAGATAAACCTCTGTGCTTCTCAGAAAACAAAACTGCTGAAATCCTAGCCTGTAAGTCAAATAATAGGACACAATGATTTTCTGACCTGAATGATAATTTCAGCACACCTTACTAAATCGAGTACATAGCATCTTGGATAATTGAAATGAAACTTCAAATGATAAAGCAGTTGAATTTCAGCAACCTTTTGAAGAAAATTATGTAAATTTTTCTATAAAGAAGAAAACTAAATTCCATCTTTAAATAGTCTGCTTTTATAGCAAAATAGGATGAGGGTGAGATAGTGAATGAAAAAGCAAAAATGAGTGATGGTGCTAGTTTTAAAAGTCAGCATGTTATTGGAATATACAAACAGTTGTATAATTTCTTAAAGCCACAACATAATTTTTTCTAGAAATAAAAGTGACCTCTTGGCTACTGGGCTGCCCTTTCTGGAGGCAAAAACTGGAAGGCTTTAGCAATCTGTTTTCTTTTGTTTGTTTAAAAACATGATGCTATTTTATAACTGAATTTATAATTGTTCAAGGGTTAAAAATAAAAATAGATTATTTCTGTTAAAGAAACATATGCTGGATTACACAGAAATTTTCAGACCTGAAATGGAAAAAGAAAAAGTATACAACGCAGATTATCTATTGACAATGGAGAACCTGGTATCAAGGATTTTGCTAAGAATGGTTGGTTGCCATGGCAGTAAGAAGTAAATGCAGATACTAATGGGGAAGAATATACCCTGTAGTGGTATCAGATAGGATCAAAATGGCAGGAAAGAGTCTCATTTCCCTTCTAATTTGGAAAAAAAATGATGAGTGAGTTTAACTGGGACAAATCAGAATCCAACAGAAACAAATGCAAAATAGTCAATGCATAACTTCAGGTTTATAGAGAGTGGTTACAGTCAGATCTGGATGAGAGGCTCCTATCTCAAGCTACTAGAGATGTGCTACCTCACAGCCACCATCCAGGGAAGTTGGGGAGCAAGGCAAGGGCTAAACATTTAGACCTAAGGTTTGCTATGTCCCTGAATTTAATACAAATGGTGGTCTAATACATGAGTTTTCTATCTAATGGGAACAAAAAAAAAAAAAAACACATATGTGTGTTTTAAATTTTTTTAAAGGACTTCTTTTTTAATTTTAGGATACCAGTGTATAAAAGATAAATCAATAATAACGTTTTGATAAAAAAAAGGTTATATTTTACTTTTTTTTTTTTTTTTTTTTTTTTGAGACGGAGTCTGGCTCTGTCGCCCAGGCTGGAGTGCAGTGGCCCGATCTCAGCTCAGTGCAAGCTCCGCCTCCCGGGTTTACGGCATTCTCCTACCTCAGCCTCCCGAGTAGCTGGGACTACAGGCGCCCACTACCTTGCCAGGCTAGTTTTTTGTATTTTTTAGTAGAGATAGGGTTTCACCGTGATAGCCAGGATGATCTCGATCTCCGGACCTTGTGATCCGCCGGTTTTGGCCTCCCAAAGTGCTGGGATTACAGGCTTGAGCCACCGCGCCTGGCCCCAGTGGTTCTTTCTTAAGATATTTATCTCTTTTTTGAGTTTCTCACTTAGTTTATAAACTGTTTTTCTGATTTCTTTGTATTATTTATCTGTGTTCTCTTGTATCTCACTAAGTTTCTTCAAAAAAGTCATTATTTCAGTTTCTTTTGCAGGTCTTTTATAGATTTCTTTTTCACAGGTATCTCTTGCTGGAGAATTATTGTGTTTCTTTAGAGTTGTTATGTTTCCTTGCTTTTTTATGTTTCTTGTGTCCTTCCATTGATATTTGGGCATCTGGTATAATAGTCACTCCTTCCAATGTTACGCATTGGCTTTTGTAGGAGACTTTTTCTATGGGTTCATTTATAGTGTAAGTTGTTTAAGATGCTTTCCCTTTGAATCTGGGTGTGCACAGTACTGTAGTCTCTGTGTACTTTCCTCAACTATAATCTGCATCAGTAGTGTGTATGAGTTTCTCAGTGGTTTAGGCTATGCTTATTAGTGGAAGCTGCAATTGGGGCATTGCTGAAGGCAGGAACATCATGTGGGCTTGTCTTCAGGTGTTGGTGGACCTGGCATGCCAATCCTTGGACACTCAAGTGTTATATATGGGCACTGGTGGTAGTAGTTCTGGGCAGGCCAATCCTTGTTCCTTCAGACAGCCTGCTAAATTTCTGGCAGTGGCAGCAGTGGACTGAGCATGTGGGCAGGTCTTCAGGACCCTGGGCGGTGTGCATGGTGTCCAGAAAGACAGCAGCAGCATCATGCCAATCCTTGGGCCTCCAGGAAGCATGTGTGGACATCAGATGTGGCAGTAGCAGACTGCGCACTGCAATCCCCAGGCTCCCAGGTGGTACCTCTAAGTGGGCACCAGCAGCACTAGTGGCAGAAAGTTAGGCAGGCCTGTTCATGTACCTAGAAAGTGTGCATGTGCACTGGTTGGTGAGGTGGATTGACCCCAAGGCCTTTGTATGATGTGCATGTGGGCAAGCAGGCTGAGTGGGCCCATCCTCAGGCCCCCACAAGGTGTGCACAAGCAACAATGTCAGTGGGAGAGATGGGTCTATCCATAGGATTCAGGAAAACATGCACAGGTCCTGGAATAGCAGTGCCAGGCTGGATGGGTCTGTCCTCAGGCCCCCCAATGGTGTACATGGGCACAGACTACAGTGGGTGAGGTGGTCTACTCCAAGCCCCCAGATAGCCCTATCCAGACCCCCAGAATTGCTCATCTGGGCACCAACAGTGCTGGGCAAAATGAGCCTGTCCTCATGTCCCTGGATCTTACTCAGGCACTGATGGTGGGTTGGATGACCTTGTTTCCAGGTCCTCCTACTGTGATCATGGGCACTAGCAAAATTAGGTGTAGTGAGTTGATTCCACAGGCCTGGATTATGTGCATGGCCACGGGCAGTTGCACTGAGCAGGTGGGCCACTCCTTAGGTTATCCCTATAGTGTCCAAGAGCATCAGCTGTGGCTGATGGATTGGGTTGATTCCCAGGTTCCTAGACAGCATGCTGGGGCAGCGGGGGCAGCAGTGGGCAGGGCACACCTATCCTAAGGTTTCAGGATGGCAACTGTGTGGACGACCCACCTCATTCCCCCTAAAAGTGCATGCAGGTGCACAGCAGGTCTGCTACTGGAGGGGTCAGGTTTACTGTCAGTGGAACAGCCCCAGGCAGGTGCTCTCAAGACCTGGGGAGCATGCACTTTGCTCCCTTTGTCCTGAGGGTGGCTTCCCCAGTGCACTGCACCATCCATTCATCAAAGTATGGGACACTTCGTGAGCTACAGTGCTGGAGGTTCAGCCACACTGTTGAGTCCAGCCAGCATCACAACACTGCAACCCTCTGGGTGGATGTCGGGGAATGTCAGCTGGGCTCCAGGGATGTGGAGATGCAGAAATTGTTGGGTCTTAAGTCAAGAAGTAGTCTGGTGGGAGCTGGGCTCTCAGAATGACACTATGTTGCAACTGCTTGTGTCTCAAAGGGTGTGTGAGACCCAGCAGGAACTTCCTGTCTGGAACAATGATGTCATGTGCATTCTATATCGTTTCCTACGCTAGTGTCAGGGCCTGCCAGAGCTGAGGTACTCTCCCATGGCTAGGACTGCAGGAATCCACAGGCGGGTGGATCAATGGGAATCTCTCATTTACCTTTTCTCTGTACTGACTAGTTTCTCCTGCTGAGCCAGTCCTAGCCAGGCTGGCTGCTTTGCTTCTTTTTCCTTCAATGCCTCAGAGGTTCCCCGTATGCCCTGGTGAAGTCTAGTGTTCCCTCTTGGCCTATTTGGCGTGAGATTATCTACTAGCTGTTTTGCTGTTTGTGAAGGAGGCAAGTGCCAGATACCTCTCTAGTCAGCCATCTTGAAACCCTGCTCTAGCTTGTTTGTTTGTTTTTCATAAAAAGTAATTTTGATACTTTTTTGAAACAATCACTTAAAAACGTTTTTTTGCTTTTGCTTTGCTAAGGCACAAACTAAGCGACTGAAATGTCTGGTTAGTTTGCCTATTGAGCAATCCAGCACATGTCTCTCTTTATATGTTCTTCATTTTATTGCATGTTGTCTTTTACTGTCCATTAAGAATTAAAGAGATATTTAGAAAGGCTAAGTGCTAGATAGATTGATAGAGAGGTACTGCTTCATTTAATTTCATTTTGAAAATAACACTGTAAGGAAGATACTATCCGCATTTTAAGTTTAAAGAAAAAGACTCAGAACATAAGTAAATTTTCTTTTATAAGTGGAGCTTTGATTTTATTTTATCTGACTACAATGCTATTTCTCTTCTACACATTGCATAAACATGGATTAAATTGGGTGTAGCCTCTTAGAGTCCTTTATAACCACAGCAGAAATACAATAACTGAGTAACATGTAGAATAAATTGAAGGTGAATTGGCAAATTGACAGGCATCATATTTAATTTTCTATGGCATTTTATATACAAACTTAAAAGAAAGGGCCTTCTTGAAGGAAGGCACTTTTCTTTATACATTATTATTTGTCTCGCTCTCTTTCTCAATCCTAGTCTCATTTGTAGTATCAATAATATTCAGAATGTAGTTGTTAAATGAATGAATGGTTAATGTTTTTGTTATATTTTTCTTAAATAATTGTTTAATTCTCTTCTTTATAAAGTATTTGTAGATGTAAAAACAGATGCATATGCACATACATGATCACGTTTTGCTCTCACAAATAAAAGTTTATTCAGTTTATGGGTTGAGGGCAAATGCTTTGCTTAAATCTATTCATCTAGTTATAATAAGAACAGATTACAGAGCCAGATGACTTTTTTTATCAAGCTCTATACATATACTTCTACTACTGTAAACCACGGATAAATTTCTTTAAAATGTTTTAAAAACTTGGATATATAATTGACATCAAAATTATTAACTTAGCAATTAATAAAATAACTAGAATTTTATTAACTTCATTTTAATGAACTCAGATATATATGTATAGTTATATATGTATATATATACACACACGTATATGTGTGTACACGTGTATATATGTATATGTAAAAATATGTATATACACATGTATATGCCTGTGCACACATGTGTATATACACATGTATATATGTATATGAACACATGTATATACACATATATGTACACATATGTATATATACATATATACATGTACATATATACACGTTTATATAGACATAAACGTGTATATATGTAAACATTCAGCAATAGCTTGAAAAATCTCAAGTTACTCTAAGTCATCTGAGTCAGCTTAAATTCATTCCTTTAAATGGCTACATAATATGTACATATATGTACATATGCTCTATTTTATCAACTAATGTTACAATAACTTAAAAGTTAAATGCAAATAAAGACAGACTCTAAAATGGGGGAAAGCATATTTGCAAAGAGGACTTACCCCTTCTTTCAAACCAATGGAGAGACTTTAAAGTCTAAATAGCTGCTGGAATTTTTTTGAAATGGATTCTAGACTGATATTCATTTTTTTTCAATTTACATTACATTTTACATTAATCTTACATTTACATTAATGTAAATTATTATATATTAATTTTATATTAATCTTACATTAATCTTATTTACATTAATCTTATTTTACATTAATCTTTTACATTAATCATTTTACATTAATCTTATTTTGACTTGGGTTATACATTTTTTGAAAGAACATTTGATTGCAGTCAAGTCTATCTTATCTTTGAAAGTTTTATTTACTTTTTAAATTGCATACCATTCCTTTTCTTTCAACCCTCTCCCAGCCACCAAGTTGGGCTCCAGACTAGTGACACAGAGGTCCTATTTGGAAGATCAAGACAAGGCACAGAAGTGTGTAACATGAACATATAGGAAAAATGAATACTAAATCGTGTATCCACATTCTTAAAAATTAAAAAATGCTATTATTCCATAAAATTCAAATTATGAAAGTTTGGTCAAATAAATAATTGTACATTTAGAGTGTAGAATATTATGTAGCCATTTAAAGGAATGAATTTAAGCTGACTCAGATGACTTGGAGTAACTTGAAATTTTCACAAGCTATTGCTGAATGTAAATGACACACAAAGAAGTGTGATAATTATTTGAGGTATACTTTTATAAATAATGTAAAATATCAATTTATGTGTGTATAAGAGCATGGAAAACGCAGATTTTTACACTCAAATGATTTAGACACATTACTTTGGGCTTCTGGTTATGATCTCATGAAGTGGAACATGGAGGATGATAGAATTGAGAGAATAAAAAAGGAAGGAGACATTATTATATAAAAGAAAAGAGCATCAAAATTGTACATATAATCCTGTTCCTGTAAAATTGTGCCTGTGTGTGTGTGTGTGTGTGTGTGTGTGTGTGTGTGTAACTATATATGTGGATAACAGATCATTAGAGGTTCCAAAGACAGGGTTAGGTTTATGTCTACTGACTAGTAAGATAAAGGTATGACAATATCAGACAGTCATTCAATAATGGTTGTCTCACAGCTCTATGAGAATGGAAATGGGAGGCAACATTTAGCTTTGTCTTTATACCATTATTTAATGTATATTATTTTAATCCAGAGAATTTTTCTTTCATTCTTACATACATTCATGTACATATATCATCCATACTGCCAAAAGAGAAGCTGGAAATAATTTTTTTTACCAAGCATTTAGAACAAGTACATACGCCAACTGACTGCCTTTTCATATAATATGATTTTGTTGAATCAAAGGAAATCTTATTTATATAATAAAATATAACTACTATTATGTGAACATTTTTAATATCATCACCTATAATCTCTTTGAGATGTTTGATAATTTCTTTTCAGTTGGATATACTTTTCAAAGAAGCTAATTGGCAACATATCCTTTATCAAGCTTTGAAATGATCATCAAATGGAAGAACATGAATATGAGTCAGTTTCTTCCATTATATATATATATATAAATCAGTTTTATATTATTGAATGCACTCTAATTATCTCTGTGTTCGCTTCTTTGCTGGAAGCATGCTTTTCTTCTTACATAGTCATTAATTTTCACAAGTATGAATTTAACCATCTCAAAATTATTTTCCTTTTGGTATTCCACCCTCCCATGAAGAGGGTAGTCTAATTTGATGACATTGGAGGAAGAAACTGAATTAATTAATTTCTGGATAAATACAGTAAAAATGCATTCAGTTGTTTAAGGAATAAATAAAACCTCAGATATGTGCAATGAGAATGAAAAATAGATTCTACCTATCATGTTATTCCTCTTCCTATGTATATTCATTTAAGACCTGTAAATATTATCACACAAAATAAATATGCACTGACTAACTTTAACCAAGGAAAGCATATAGAAAATAATTTATCTTATAAGTTAGAGTACACAAAATTATTAGACACATATAGCATTTAAATATTTGTACCTTAATAACTGAACAATTACTTTTCAATTTGTAAAAGTATACGAACTGAGTCTCCAGTATAAACCTTATAGCATGTATCCATATTAATTCCTGAAAGGAAGATAGCTCGTTAAAATAAAATGAAAGATTTAAATAAAAGGACATTAAAATAAAAACATTCAGGAGTTTATATATACCGCATCACTTCTCTTTTAGTCTTTACTAGGTATGTTATTGGAAAACCAGTTTCCCATTGGATTTGCTGATTCCATTTTTTTTCAAATTGCAAGCAACTGTTTTTATACATTAATATAATTATTTTTTAAAATTCCAGGTCACCAACGGTAACTATCAAGAACAATAAAATATAAGCAATGCTCTCTGCATGGCGCTGTGTTAGGAAATAATCCTAAGTATGGGTACACAGGTCAGTCCTAGAAAATAAACATTTTCATCAATAATAATATAAACAGATAACTGACCTCCATCACAGGGACAAAAATCCTTTCCTCTGTTTTCTCCCAGCACTTGCTCTTGGGAGGAAATGCTCCCTAATGAAGCAGAATGAGTAGGGCTCTGATATTAAGGAATCTATTGGTAAATCCTTGTTAACATTAATTCAGTGGGAGGTCTCTTGGGCAAATCTCAACATCAGTATCATTTTTCTCCTTTCCTGAAAAATGGGAGCAAATATCAACCTCACAGCATTAGAATTTTTAAACAATGTAATATATCCACACACAAACACCTTATGTTTTCTGTTTTAACTAAGCCCTTTCTCTACCCCATTTATACTTCTACAAACTTTCCCGTTTCTCTGCACCCCTTTACAGAAACACTCCTTGAAAAAGATTTCTATGTTTAGTATTTTCAGTTACTCTCCATTTTCTCCTAAACTCTTTCCAAAAAGGCTTGCATCTCTTTCACAGAAACTGCTCTTGTCACATTGGCAATGATGGCCACATTGCAAAATTCAGTAGTCAATGCTCAGTCTTCATCTTGTCATGGTTGATTTTTTCCCTATCCTGGAAACACATTTATTTATGTACCTATCATGACACCAAACCCTCGTGGCTTCCTTCCTACATTACAGGTTGCTTATGCTCAGCATCTTTTGCTTATTCCTTTTTATCTTTCCAATTTCTTAATTTTGAAGTGCCTCCAAACTCAACTATTGGGCCTCTTCTCTGTTCACCCACCTCTTGCTAATCACACCTAGTGACATGGTTTAAACATAGTTTATATGCTGACAACTCCCAGTTTTTTTCTTTGTAGTCTGTGTTCCCTTTTGAGCTCTCTGGACTTGTGTGTACAATTGCTTTCTAGTATCTCTATTTGGGTATCTAATATATATCTTAAACTTAACCAGGCCAAAAATGTACTCCTGATCTCCCTTCTTTATCCAGACTTCTTTCCATCTCAGTTAATAGACGCACCATCTTTCCAGCTGCTCAGGCCCAAATCTATGAAGTCATTATTGACACATCTAATCAATTTGAAATCTTCTCAGCTCCTATGTAAAATATAGCCAGAACAGATACAGCATCACTTCTACTGCTAATACTCTAATCCAAGCCATCACTTTTCTCTACTAGAATATTTCTATATCTTCCTAAGTGGGGTCTCCATTCCTACTTTTGTCCCACTACATTTCTTCTCAATCAATAGTATAGTAATTTTTTTAAAATGACAGTCCAGATACACTGATCTGCTCTGATCTCTCCCGTGACTCCTATATCACTCAAAATAAAAAATAAAGTCTTTAAAATAGTCTTCAAACCCTACATAATCTGGTCTGACATTAATTGTTGGACTTCCTTTCCAAACACTGTTTCCCTTTCTCACAAATTTCCAACTACAGTGGCTTTCTTGTTCTTTATAGCATATCTCTAGAATATTCCTACTTTAAGATCTTTATATTCCTTTTCCATTCCATGGAATGCTTTTCCTCTAGATATTGGTATAAATTGTTCCTTTGTCTTCTTTGTATCTTGATTCTTTAATCTCACTCTTTAAAATTGCAACTCTCAGCACTCCTGCCCTGCTTGGTTTGTTTTTACTGCACTCAGCACCATTTACATTGCATCATTTATTTTTCCAACTAGAATGTAAGCTCCCTCAGGGTAAGCAGCCTGGTCTGTCTTATTCACTGTTATATTTCCAGAACAATGACTGACATTTAACAAGTGATTAATATTTATTCATGGAATAAATGAATGAATAAGAAAGCACTTTGTGGAATAGAAAACAGTGTAAAAGTAGAGTTTATTATGTTTATTCCTGGTATTACAAGAAATACTAATTTAAATCACTAAGCATCCATGTAACTAAAGTAGTAAGAACATAACTACTCTTGTCTACCATTTTTGCATTCAATTATTAATGGCCTATCTTGCTTTTAGAATATAAACATTTTGGGAGCAAAGACTATAAAAAGCAGGCTAGGTCAATGTCAGGTGACAGTATGATTAGGTATTGGTCTTAGCCATTGTGCTCCATTAAGTAGGAACGTATTAACAAAAAGTGCTAAAATGTTAAGACAATGCTTAGAAGAAACAAAGCTAAAACTTACAGTAGGTTTAGAAGAAGATATGAATGACCTTCCTTAAAAGTTATAAAAACTAAACATTTTAGACAAGAAGCTGTACTGGTTATGAGAATTTGTGGAGTACTAGTGCAGTCTGAGTAAGAGTGGCAAAGCCTAGCAACCATATTCATATGTTTATGCACTGTTTCTTATCTATGGCGACATCACTCTAAGCTCATTTTTATCAGATATTATGTACTGATTCTTAAATCAAGATTTAAAGGTAAAGTTTGAGGGAGAGACATCTTTTATATTGTATTTTATATTTACTTTGGAAGCCCCAAACAGAAAACTTCCCTGGCAGAAGATTAGCTATAACACGATATTCTGAAATACAGTGTAATAAAATTACTATTGTAAGAATGGGGCTTGGAAGAAAAGATCCACAGTATTTTCTTCTTTCCCACTGTAACTACAGCAACCTTAATTGTGACTTTGTATTGGATGCCTTCCATAAACCACTTAAGCTTCGCTTGGGAAAAATAGAAAAGGGGAAAATTAGACATGACACCCATCTCTCTACCTCAATTCTTAGTGCCTTCGTTCTGCACTCATAGCTTTCCAAGGCTGGAAATACATTGCCACTGTCTTCTCACTATTTCTCCTGATTCAATTATCTCCATCTTCCATGGTGCTGCCAGAGCGATTTTTCTAATACATGGTCTGAGCTTGCTTTTTCTCTGTTTTAAGGTTATTTGTTTGTTTGTATGTTGTTTGTTTTTTGAGACAGAGTCTCACTCTGTCACCCAGGCTGGAGTGCAGTGGTGCAATCTTGGCTCACTGCAACCTCCGCCTCCCCATTTCTAGCTTTTCTTCTGCTTCAACCTCCCGAGTAGCTGGGATTATAGGTGTGCACTACCATGCCCAGCTAATTTTTGTATTTTTAGTAGAGACAGTGTTTCACCATGTTGGTCAGGCTGGTCTCAAACTCCTGACCTCAAATGATCCACCTGCCTCGGCCTCCTAAAATACTGGAATTACAGGCATGAGCCACCACGTCCAGCCTGCTTTAAGTCTTCAAAAGTCTCCTACATATATAGTCAGTGTGAAATGCAAGGACTTACATGAGTCTACTTCTCCAATTTGAAGGTGACAATAATCATGGTGATAAGAATGACAATAGCTATCATTTATTGAGCATCTTCTTCAACTAGATACTATGAGACATTTTAGATTCTATTTCCTTTTCATTTTCACAGACACCCTAGAAAATAATTATTAGTCTCTCCTTTAAAATTAATACGACTCTGATACGTTAATTAACATGTTCAAAGTCACCTAGCTACTTAGCGGTGGGTCAGAGCTTTGAGTCAGAGCTTGTCTGACTTCAAAGCTCATGTTCTTTCCCCTATGATTGTAACTTACAGCTTATCCAGATGAATCTGTGTGGAGCTCCCCCGATGCTTCTCAGGGTTTCTCCTCCCTATGCCTATCTTCCATTTGTTCTAACTGTCTGAAAACTGTCTCTCCTTGATCACTTGGAAAATCATTATTCATCCTTCAAATAACTAAACCCTCCTTTCTCTCTGAAGCTCTTCCTGCTATACTTCTTGCCTAGAGGCACTTAGGTAATCAACTCCGTCTACTGCCTATAGCGAATACTGTATGTAACTCTATTACAACACCTAAATTATCACATTAATGACTAAGGTTTGCATATCCGACTCAGTTTTTGTACTATAATTTCTCTTATGACAAGTGTCATAAATTATTCCTTTATGCATTTTATGCAGTTTCTAAAAGTAAATTTAAGTAATTCCAAAACATTATAATAAAAATATAAGAAAAATAATTTGGAAAAGGTTTCAGATTACATGTTTTGTGCACTGCACCACCTGCTACTGAAAGATATTTGTCTCTGTTTAGTCATGAAAACTCCTATTTGTTTTTTTAATAGACTCATTTGGCATCTCTTAATTGAATTCTTCAAGGCTCTCTTTCCCTGCTGGTCTATGCTAACCGTGATGTTTCTCTTGTGTTGTTGTTTACCTACCTTTGCCCCAGTGGCTAATGACAGGCTAGAGATCTACTAGCCTTCTGTTACGTGATTCTAATCTCATTTTTATCAGATAGTATGTACCAAATCTTAAATATCTTGGATACGTGCAAGGGTTAAAGTTTGAGGAACAGGCACCCATTATGTCTTATATTTACTGTGAAAGCCCAAAGCACAGAACGACTGTTTTGCTGAGGCCAACTGGTAAGCTGGCTTCACTGCGGAAAAGAGGAGATGCCACCATTTCAGATAGCACAGAAACTTCCATATAAAAGAGAGAATACGCAACCATGACTGGACATAGCATGTTGCTCATGTGAATAATATCTTTTAGATGATAAAGGCAGCAATAATGTTGAATACCTCTGCTTGGTTATGCTCGGTTGCCCGCTCCTTAGCTACCAGGTCTGTGATTTTAGTAGACATATCCTGCTTTTGTTGACCTCCTTGGATTTACTTGGTCTACAATACACTAAATGTGAATTTCCATGTTCTCTTTTTTGCTGAAAAGAAGCTTCAAGTTCCTAAAGTCTAGGCACAAGAAATGAGCAAATTATCTTGCCCCTGAGATTTGAAACAGAAAGAAAGAGACAGTGTTACTAAGAAGAACACCCAGTACGATTAGTAAACTTTAGGCTATGATCTATCTTTTTTTTGTATCCCAAGTTTAAAAACTGATGCAAAACAGCTGAGCAAAGGATAAAATATTTAATACATAAATGAGACTCACATTCTAAATCCCGCTGAACACAAGGAAATGAAAGCTAGTATTTTATAGTTAGTATGTTTTCAAACTATTTAGGGATTATCCAGACAGATATTTATAGTATTGGATATGATGCATGCACTCAAGGTAGAATTTGTAATAGTTCATGAGTACTTACTATGAGCCTGGCACAATGCTAGCTGCTGTAATTACTAAAATAAATAAAATTAATTTCTTCCCTCAACAACCTTTGGTTATAGTTGATGAAGCAGACATGTATATAGATAATTATGACACAATGTAGAGACAACTAAAGCATGATATCTCATTACTATGACAATCAGTGCTTCCAGAATAATATTGAAAATAAAAACTAACCATGTTACCATTCAATTTCAAACCCTTGAGTATTTTTTTTCTATTGTTTAATGGATAAAGGTCAACTTCATCATGAGGTCTTCTATGATCTGGACCCTGAATACTTTTCTAAACCTATTTCTTTTTTTTTTTTTTTTTTTTTTTTTTTTTTTTTTT